>NW_027176262.1:13572230-13632230 GCF_023349555.1 Cebidichthys violaceus
CAAATTCTTACTGACTTTGGCAGCTCCCGTCTCTTTACCACCCGGAGTATCAGGCCTGGAGACGCGGACAGAGAAAGGACAATTAGCTGGGGTGATGCAGACATTATCATGTTGTGTGTGTGTGTGTGTGTGTGTGTGTGTGTGTGTGTGTGTGTGTGTGTGTGTGTGTGTGTGTGTGTGTGTTCTGAGCCTCTCTGTGCACAGCAGAGGATAGAATCAGTGTGTCCGTAATTGAAATTTAATCATAGTGTTTTTCTGTTCATTCTGCTTGGGCGCTGTGATGAAAATGCTTATAATGGAATGTAAAATGTGGATGCAATTTATGAAAATCAGGGTTTTGCCAAGAGCACAGGACTACAGTGGATGGGTGTTTACTGCAGTGATCGTCTTACTTTCTTAGCTTGTCACGGACGGTGTTGGTAGAAGGCAGGTCTCCTCTGTGAGGGGAGGGACTGAGGTTGAGGCGACTGGGGGACTGAGAGGGACTGCGGCTGCCGCTGTCTCCCCTCCGGTGGCCTCCACTGTTGCGACCCCCTCGCCTCGAACTGCCCCCCTGCCGTGAGCTGGAACGGGACCTGACAGAAAACAGAAAGATAGCATGTGTCACTGCCATGTGTGTTGCAAAACAATAACTGCAGCACTGTTGGGAGACACTAGGGAGTCTTACCTCGTCCGTCTGCGTGCTGAGTATCGTCTCCTGTCTCGGTCCCGGTCCCGGTCTCTCTCCCTCTCTCTCTCCCTCTCTCGCTCTCTGTCGGTGGACCGCGATCGTGTCCGGTCCCGTCTCCTCCAGGATGCAGCCCCTCCGTTCCCTCCTCTACCCCGGGAGTGAGATCTGGAACGGCGTCTCGACCGCGATCGGGTCCGGGATCGGCGCCCGTCCCTTACCCCGCGTCCGCGCCGGGTACGCCGCGAACGGGAGGACGAGCGAGAGGTGGACTGAGATGAAGAGCGGGAGGAGGAGGAAGGGGAGCGACTGGAGGAGGACCTTCGTCTCCTGGACAAACAGAGACACGCGGTTTTAGTAACAACACCAGCCCAGCACCTAGCCTACTTTCAGAATACTTCTGGACTTTGTAGAGAGGTATAAATAAGCAAATATCAAAATCTCATATACTTGCATAGTATACGATTGCAGATACAATATGATACTCATTGCTTTGCCATAATCTGACATGCACAATCATAAACTAATTCAACCTCACCCTTTAGTACATGCAGAATAGGTTGATTTTTTATTTATCAGTAACTTTCTGCACTGACATTACACCTACCACAAAAATCTGTATTTCATCGTCTTTCTGCCTCAACAGCTGCGGTCAATTCAACAGACACAAATTCAACTGTACGAGGACAATAACTAATGGAAGGAAGCCGGAAAGTTACCGACCGGGAGCCCCTGCTATGACCTGCAGGGTGTTGCAAGTTGGAGGGGACGTGTCCAGAGTGAGGAGCGCTTGTTTTTGTTGCTGCTGCTGTTGCTGCTGCTGCGGCGGCTGCCGCTGCTGCTGCTGCTGTTGTTGCGGCGGCGGCTGCTGCTGCTGCTGCTGCTGCTGCTGCTGCTGCAGCTACTGCTTCATCGTCGCTGCCTCCGTAGCTGGTGATGAAGGTGATCTTCTCTGGACCAGGAGAACGAGAACGTGACCGCGACTCAGAGCTAGACTCTGACTCTGGCCTGAGAGAGAGATCAGAAAACAAAGTTCAGATATAAACTCAGATTATCAAGAAATTAAGAACGAAATATTCTACTCACCGTTTATAGGGATCGTATGTTGGGCTGTCTCTCCTTGCATAGCTGAAATACAGAAGAATTATGTTATTAGCTAAACATATTTTGAGGAAAGCTTAATGTTAATGAGAAAATCCTCTGTAAAAGAAAATTATTTTACCTTGGTGGGCTGATCTGTCTACCTTTTAGTCTCTTCTCTCTGAACTCTCTCCTTTGTCTGCGAGAACGCCGGCCCTGAAATGATCAAAGGTGTCACTTATAAATTCTCACATACTAATCACACGACACACTCATATTCCTCAGTGGATGTTATCTTACAGAGTACATGGCCTTCTCTGCCTCCAGCGCCTTGGCATGTTTGATGGCCTCCACTTCCTCCTTGTCTTTCCTCAACATCCTGATAAACAGGTCATGGTAATCAAAGTCAAATGGTGTCACAACAATAAAAAAATCCTTATGTCAAGAGTGTAACATTTTGAGTTTTATATTTATATTTTTAACTGCTTATTTAAATATACATATAAAAAGTCAACAACAGATGGAAAGTTTACTCACAAACTATAAAAGCAAAAGAATCTCAATGATGGCACATTACAGCGTTTGAGACATGATGATATAATTACTGATATGTTACCTAACAAAGTCTCCTTCAGCCATTCCATATGGGGTTGCAATTTTGTTTAGGTCCAACTCCTGTTCCTGGTTCAACTCATCAACATCAACCTCCACATCTGCGCGCACGCGCACACACACACACACACACACACACACACACACACACACACACACACACACACACACACACACACAGAATTGACGGAATAATAATTTCTAGATATATTACAAACTGACCAACTGACTAAATATGTCCGTCAACAATCTTTTTTTCCTGTGACTAACACGTCATTAAAAACTAACTGACGATATAAACATGCAATGTTATTGACAAAAAACCAACTAAAGTTTAAAATACGTCAGGACTACACCAGCAACACACAATGAGTACAGACAAAAGGACTCGGAGTAACTTACTTAGGTTAAAGTTAACAATGACAAAGACATGGCTTGGGAGAAAGAAGGTGATATTTTGACAGGACTAGATGTCTGAACAACAAGTCAACAGTTTATTGACTTGTTTTCCTTTGACTAAGATTAGAGTTAAATACCCAGACCTTGAGGCAACTAAACAAAGCAAGATGAGGTTGACTACATATGATAAAATCTAACAAGGAAGACTAAAACTAACATTTCTGCTCTGTATCCTTTTTCTGAATAACCGTTATGTTTAATCTCTGAATTATTCATTTTCCTGATGTGCAAGTTTCATTAGTGTCAAAACCATTTCCTCACCAATATCTGGGATGCCTTCATCCTCTTCGGATTCACTCTCTGAATTGTCTTCATCTTTGTCTGACTCGGGGTCTGGCTCCGCCACAGTGCTGTCTTCATAGGTGTAACCAATAGAGGCCTTCTTTTCAGCCAGTCTGCAACAGGAACAAAGACTCAGAAATGCATCGCAAATCTAATACTCTAAGAATCATCGATATAAATGCACAGTGGAGGAAAAGAGAAACATTTCAATAACATTACAAAGACATACTTTTTCTTCTCATCCTCATTTGGTTTCTGCAGGCCACCGTAGAGCTCATCCAGGTAGATCTGGTATAAACACTGCTCCTCAGAGACTGTAGGACAGCAGGGAGTTTAAGAGCACAACACGACTGCAAAATATACCCACTGAGGGCAGATTAACAGACTATTATAGGCACGTTAGGAACACAAGCATTAACAGTGGCTTGACAGTATTGCAACATGAGACCTAATGTTAATGTAATGTATTAGTCAAATGAAATTCAACTTTTCAGCTATGGAGTTTTTGATACTCACTGTTTGCGAAGTCATTCTGCACTAGGCCTCTGTATCGCTCATAATTGCACTTTCTCTCCTCCATCTCCTGCTCTGGGGTTCTGTAGAGACAAAGAGCAGAAGGTTGTTTTCTATTTGACCACTTTCTCTGAAACATCTGAATCTGAAGCTGTGTAAAGGGAGAAACTGAAAAGATAATCTCATCAATGAAACGTTAAATTACTTAGCAACACAGTTATTATTAAATACAGTAACAACTGGTATAATGCACCAATATAAGAGTAGAGTAAAAAGACTGGTGTGATAGTATAAGGTAGAAAGAACAACAGAGTTATAACATTCAAACAGGCAAACGATTGTTGCATACTACGCAATACAGTTATAAAGCAAGGTCTGTCTGTCTGTCTGTCTGTCTGTCTGTCTGTCTGTCTGAGGGGTCGGCAACCTGCGGCTCCGGAGCCGCATGCGGCTCTTCAGTCCCTCTGTTGCGGCTCCCTGAGTCTACATCCACACTAATACGTTTTCGTCTTAACGATTAACAAACAAAAACGATCTCTGTCCAGACTACAACGCCTGAAAACAAATGTCACGTGACTATTCCCGTACACTGGGCATGCAGGTGGGGCCAGTGTAAACAGGAAGTAGATTGGTTGCACAAAGCCGCTAACCGTGACTTCAGACAGCCGCTCTGTAGGTCAGATAACGCCGCTGGACACGCCGCTCACTAATCGCTCCAATAACAGCAGCTTCCTCCGCAGACATGCAGACTTTAACTGAACAGCTACTAGTAAAGACAACAAGGTCAACAACGCCTGTAGTCAGTCCTCCATGTTGAATTAGCTTGGTAGTCGTTCGGTAATCAAGGCTGTTGTTGTTGGTGAATTTCCGGGTAAGGGTCACGTGATAGGGGTGTGACGAATTTAGGGAAGGACACGCCGCGGCTGCTCAGAACCAATCAAGTAGCGAACGTGGGTGTCTACGTCATCGTTTCTAAACTTATGCATTTACGAGCGTCCACACGAAAAGGTAACCCGGAGTTTTCAAACTTCTCAGTTTTCAGTGCTTTGAAAACTCCGGGGTAGTGTGGACGCTCAGTGTAAACGGAGCAAAACATATGTGTGTGGACCTGGTCTCAGGCTTTGACAAAATAATTGACAATAATATGACATGGAAATAAATAACGGTTATTTTAATTTTATTTTTTGCACAGTGGACAATCGTTCAAAGGAAACACCTCTTATCTTGGAGTTTGAGGTGATACTGTCACTGAAAATAAAAAAATGTTTTAATATTTTGTGCGTCACATCCTATTACATCGCTGTCAAGTGCCTTTCCCTGCAGGTGGCTAATCATGATTTGCAGACCCCCACCCTCGGTAAACTATCAATGGATAAATCCAAAAAAAGAAAAGTCACGGAGGAAAATAGAGAGTTTAATTCTGCGTGGATATTCATTTGCTTTCACTGCCAACGATGCTGATTCTGGATCCAGTGTTACGTGAGGTAACTTTAAGACTTACGATGTGCTGAGCAGCGGAGGTGTGTAGGTGGGGATGTAGTCCAGGTGAGCCCTCACATCAAACCTGTCAATCATGTTGTTGGCGTCTCCCTGCCATGGCATCCTTTAGACAAAACAAGAGAGAGAGGGATGTTCTGATCAGCAACACTGACCCGACGGGAAAGCATTGATTTCATCTCTGACTTTCTGGAGTGCTGCCATATTATTTGACTTCATTGACCACTAATCCATCAAAGTTTATATAGAATCTACTTAAATAAATAATAAATGATACAATGACAAATGATAAGATCAATGTTTAATTACATGGCATTTGATAAACTTTGAGGTGTATGCTATCTAAACCCTCTATTTTCCCCAATAGAAAACAATGTTGAAAAATGTATTGGTTAATAACATTAACATTTGCTGATGTTATGGCTTTACTCAATCTCTTTTTGTAGCTTTCATTTTTTTCTACTTTCCCCGCAATTTCATTTAATTAGACCCACGAGTCAAATAATGTATATATACACACACACAGGTTGTCTGTTCTTACCAACTGTTTGACTCTATTGTGCCCAAGATTGAATTAGGTTGTATCAAAATATTTTATTTTCATTCATGATAACTGTCATCCAACTCTTTATTTGACTGGATTTCTACAAGTCAATCACAGTGTTTCTCATCATCTAAAGTGGACTGCTGCTTAAGAGTAGTGTGAACACTCAATTATCTTGACTATTTAAACCTGAAACAAATTATTCTAATTGCACTTAAAATTAAATTCAGGTTTTAGACTTTAAGCCCCACTTTTCTTGGTGTGCGTGTTTACTCACATGTTGATGGGGCTCTCTGCAGCCATCGCTACAGCAGGATCCAGATGGATCTTGTAGGCTCGGCCATGAACCTGCAGAAACTGAGCTGGATCTTTTTTCTGTTGAGACAAAATGAGAGGCAATAAAATGGAATCTTGTTACGATCTAAATAAAATAACTAACCAAATTGTGAAAGATATTATTCTGCACAGACATTAAACGCCTCAAAGTCATCTTCTATTCAACCCATAAGGACAATATAGGCTTGTGTATGTGGTGCTTTACAGTGTCTGGTAAAGTGAGGCAAAACGTGGCTCACAAATCTCTTCTTTATTGTGCAAAATGCTGACGCAAGAGAGTTAGTGTAGGCATCTGTCATCGTAGGTCTAAATGTGGCTCTATGTAGACAGCCAGAACAAAAAGCAACTAGCAGAAACAGAAAGCTAGCAGGAGGTGAAGGAGTCTCAGCCAACGCATCAGCCTACTTAAAGCTCAAACCGGTGCCTCAACAGAGAGAACAACTGAAGCAAGATCAGGAAAGATGAGATCTGGAGCACACAATTAGTAAGAGCTGTTAATACGGTGCAGCAACTAAAAATCAGAGGATAAGGTCCGTGAGGAACTCGTGCCACAGAGCTCCACCGTAGTAGCAATCATATTCAAGTGTCGCTCAGATCTGTTGATGATAGAAGTCTCTTACTATCTTCTCGTAGTACTCTCGCCGTCGCTCTCCTCGGCGTTTGTAATCTACCATCATGCCACGGAGCTTGCGCTCGTGTTTGCGGGCCTCTTGCCACATGACGGCTCCGCTGGGGGTGGGGGCGCGGCGTGGCACGGCTGCTGTAGAGTGGAAGAGCGAGAAGAAAAATGGGAGAGAGGAGAGCGAGGGAGAAAGAGAGCACACAAGGACATGAAGAAATGCAGCACAAATATGGATGTGGAAGAGGCGTAGAGTGAAAGACAGAAGAAAAAAAAAAGACTACTTTTCTAAAAATAAATATTTGACTGAGACAAGCTGTACAGATAGAGCTCAGAGACTACTGTACATAACCAATTCTTACTAAAATAATAAACCATAAACCACAACCAATACATCTACGAGCACAACAGAGGCTCAGTAATTGTTTTACACAACACAAAGTGTGACTCAAGTACAGATAACATTGGGCAAGCAATATATCAGAATAATTTGTTTGCGGTATTATTAATATTTTGTCTATTTTACGTGTGTTATTTATACTGTGGGTCAAGCAAATACAAATCAGTGACTTAGAAGTTGTTGTTTTTTTTTTTTTTAAACACATTGACTTTGTGACATTGACACTTGACCAGTGTAATACATTTAACTTTACCCTTTTGTCACAAACATGACTATATATATTTATTGATATCAAAAAGAGACCAATAAGTTATTTACATATACTTTCTGGTATGATTTCCTTCTTACTCAGCTCTGACTAAAGACAATATGTTCTAACTAAATTAAAAGTGAATTGATCATTTTAGTCACTTCCTTCCAACTGGCCCTGACTGTAGCTAATAACATTTGTCGTTGCAGTGGGAAGTGACGTTCAAGATAACAAACTAAAACTGTTTTTTTTTTGCACATTACTGCCAATGCTTTATAGATACTTGCCTCTCTGTTTTGTCACATGCATTATTTGTTTGTTTAGTATATCAACATTACAGGAGCAGCTAAACCGCCTGCAGCCAATATGCTAACATAGCAAACTAACGTGGTCTAATATCATTGTCACGCTAATTTAAGTTACACAACAGCCCTGTTTGTGCATTGTAAACTGAATTTAATTATGATATTCATGCACCCTTCATATCACTTTTAGGATTTTCAGATGTCAAACAGCAATGTCTCCGGAATTAGCGGAGGAGTTTGATAGCATGCATATCGGCCTGACTGCGCATGCAGCGGGCCTGTTAACGTTAGACAGTTAGCATCACAGCTAGCTTAGCTTCAGTTTAGCTAGTTTTCAAAGACGTCAGGAGCAGCGCGTGTATCGCAGCCTCTTTAACACCAGCAACACACGAAACACAGCTGCACAACACAATTAGCTTCGTTTTAAAATCCACGGCGTACCTGTTTTACTGACCACCAACACACACTTGGGTTGTTTTCAGTCTGTCGAGGGCGACGTTAGCGAAGTGTCACACGCCTCCTCCTTCTTCTTCTTCTTCTTCTTCTTCTTCTTCTTCTTCTTCTTCTTCTTCTTCTTCTTCTTCTTCTTCTTCTTCCTGCTTCTTCTTCTTCTTCTTCTTCTTCTTCTTCTTCTTCTTCTTCTTCTTCTTCTTTAAATTTGATTGGCGGGTCGCAACCAACTTGAATAGGTGCATACCGCCACCTACTGTACCGGAGTGTGCAGTTTCATTACTGTTCTAAAAAAAAATTATAATAATAATAATAATAATAATCATAATAATAATCATAAAAAAAATAATAATAATAATAAAAATAAATTATAAAATAAATTCAAACACATAAATAAATAAATACATAATACTACTAATAATATTTACCTAATCAACACCTGCTAACAACTAAATTCTACGGTCTAATCCCGTTTCTTTAAGAAATCGCAACAGTGCCCTGCAGCACTCACGCCATTCTTCGTCCACTACAAGAACTCCCTCCAAACTCCACCTCCGTCCCAACTGACAAATTTTTTGCTTCAAGATGTTCCTTTCTGAATTGTATCTTCGACATTTTAGGATAACATGCTCCACGTCTTCAGTGACATTACAAATAGTGCACTTATCTGAGTCCCTTTTTGCCATTAAATACAGCGTTGAGTTAAGTCCTGTATGTCCGAATCTTAACCTCGATAATATGACCTCCTCTCTTCTATACTTCCCTTTGTATGTCTTCACATTTATGGATTTTTGAACGTTATAATAATGTCTTCCTTTGTTGTCATTGTCCCACTTCTTCTGCCATAAATCCCGTACTGCCTCTCTTATTAATGCTTTGGCTTCCCCCTTCCCAAAAGGAATATTCAATATCTGCTCTTCTTTTAGTTTTAGTGCTCTCTTTGCAATCATATCTGCTCTCTCATTGCCCTCCACTCCTACATGAGCAGGAACCCAACAAAATTTAACATTTGTTCCCAGTCTTTGAAGTCTCAACATGATCAGAGATATTTCCATCACTAAATCCTCTCTTATTGCTTGTTTTAACTTTAGGCTGTTTAAAGCTGCAGCAGCATCTGAACAGATGACCACTCTCTCAGGCCTGACCTCTTCTACCCATTGCAGTCCCAAGATGATTGCAGTCATTTCAGCTGTGAACACAGACAGTCTGTCATTAATTCGTTTACATAAGGTCACACTAAATTCTGGAATGAAAACCCCTGATCCTACGTGCCCATTCCCGTTGTCTTTAGATCCATCTGTATAAATCTGCAGATAGTTATAATAATTATTGTTGATGTATACTTGAGTCTGATGTCCAATGTCATACGAGTTTCTTTCCATCCATTTGTTCCTCTGTGCTATGAGTGATACATCTACATTGTGAACTGGTAATATCCAAGGCGGAACATTTCCCCACATTACATTGGGACCATACTGTAACCCATTTAAACCATATTCTTTGGCTATTGCACTGACTTTCCAACCAAACCCTTTGCCTTTAATTCGGGTGTATTCCCAGCATTCACACAGCACATTAGTTTCCTCTGCTTCTGCTTCTGCTTCTGCTTCTGCTTCTTCTTCTTTGACTTGTAATGGCGGTTGGCAACCAACTTTAAGGCCCATTACCGCCACCTGTTGGACCGGAGTGTGGATCAGTAGTTTAGCAGTAAAATAAACAAAATAATACAAATTCAATTATTTCTATTATTCCTGTTGCTTTTAAATAAATCATCAGAATATTTGATATCTTCCATGATGTCTAGTTCCATTGTGTAAGTTTGCATTTTTCATCATTCAACCCTGATATAACTTCTTCCGTTCCTCATCATATCTCTTTCAGTCTACTGTATATGTTGGACAGTTTCCAGTTTATTGCAGTGCATACATGCTCGAGTTGGATGTTTGCATACTCCATGAAGTGTTTAATTTAAATCTGTATTCCTTAATCTCAATCGGTTAATGACTTTTTCTTCTCTTGGGCTCTTGCTCTGTATGCCACCCACTCCAACATGTTTTTGAATATTGTAGAGATGTCTTCCTGCGTCACTCAAGTCCCAGTATTCCTGCTTCCTGCCTTAACTTCAGCTTTACTTAACGGTGTATATATATATATATATATATATATATATATATATATATATATATATATACAGCATATATATATATATGTCAATTACCTTTTTACATTTTAGTGACTGTTTGGCCAATACGTCAACAGTTTAATTCATAACTAATTTATACTGCGATCTTCCATGAATCTATCACATTGTAAATATATTTTGTTCAAAGTAGCCTGTTAGTCCCAATAATTGATACATGTTCTTTGGTTCTGTTTACTCATGCTAGTGCTCTATACGATTTTAAAGATATATGAAAAATGTTAATTCCTCATGCCAAATACCTGTTTTCAAGCCACTTGATAATGATATTAGAAAGTGAGATTGGTAACACTTGTCATACACTATTTAAAAAGTGTGAGGGGTTTTAACATTTGTGTACCTGCTGTAGCCACAAGATGTCCCTGTAAGACAGGAGAAATGCCCATAATATTGAAGCCATCACCACTTTTGAGATTACCTTGATGTAATGAAATAAAATGCGAACAAACAGTATGTATTTGTGAACAAATACTAAATGCGGCAATCCAGAATTGAAATAAATGATGCTTCTCCTACAAAGAAGCATGCCATTCTAACAGTCTACATTTTTATCCCAATTGACAAGTCAATCATTGCTTGAACCCCAGATTACCCTATATTTGTACTATTACCCACTGGCTGTCAGGGGAGTCAGAGACAAACACCAGAAAGATTCTGTTTCAAAGAAGAGTTGACAAACTAGCTGTGAGTCTGGCGTTCCTGTCATGGCATCAAAACTGAAGGGAGCAAACTTACATGCAAGTATCAGCTGCTTCACTGTCATCACGTGGGATATAAAAGGTATAAAGATGAAACGTTTTTTTACCGAGGCAGTCAGCAAGTTGATGCCTGACATCCTGGTGCATACAGCATGTGTAGAGAGGGTCCGGGTACTTTGTGCACGTGTCAAACTCTTATTTCCCATTTTTCCTCCTGACCAGGGTGGTGACAGGAAGCATGTGTCCATTTCCAGCCTGCTGCTCTTTGCACAGGCCAAAGGTGACATTTGTCACATGCATTTGCCCATTAACTGTTGCTGCTGTGACCCTGCTGCCACTTTACACTGGCCCGACATAAAACCCTTCCTTTCGTACCCTTTTACAGCAAATTTGTCATTTCAACAACAGCACGACACACATAGATGAAGGGAGTTGCCGCTTACATACAGTACACTGCCACAAACTGTACATGTTGTATGTTGTATTTTACATGTGTTTATATGTTTAGTATATGGTATATTTTAGCTGTTTTTGTTGTTATACCTTAAGTGTTGCACTTGTTGAAAATACCCTGTAGAAACTCCAAGTTAATGATTATAAGGAATTTACAATTACACACCATTGAGGTTACTAGAGTACTGTAAGTTTTACCAACTTTCCAACAACAGACAAGTTTCTCACAACTACACAGTCGTTCTCTAGGAAGACTCGGGTCAATCAGGTGGTTTCCTGTTATTTTCCTGCACTGTCAGCAACATTGTGTGTCAAAAAGAGACAGAGACTGTGAGTGGCTGTGAACTGTGCTCCATCATGAAATATCTTCCTTTTGGGACTCTGACAGTGATTTGAACAAGACAGCTTGTCATAGCATCTGAGAAGTGGACACGCACAATCACAAAGGGTAACAAGTACTTCATGCTTTCTTGCAAAGACCATCGTGATTTGTCATATTACTTTTAAAAGTGATGCTGGTTCTCTGTATCCTTAAGTCTGTTTATTGCTGCACCTGTTTCTTATAATGTAAAGGAAACACCACTTCCCCGTTTAAGCCTTTAAACAATGATTTTATCCATAAATTTGTTCTCAAACTGCTTTTAAGCTTACAATGAGAGAAATATTTAAAGCCTGAAATATTATCTTTGGCTGCATAATTTCATATAGTATCACTTCTGCATCACTTACATATTTGCATTCAACTTAGCCTTACAAATTTGGCATCCATAAGGTCACTGTAGAAGCACTGCTGGTTGCACAACATAAATTTGTACAAATGGAACAACCCGTGGTTTAAGAGGTGGAAAGACGTTGGACTGTGACAACTGAGCCTGTACAGTTTTTGAGCTTGTAACTCACTTGAATTGCAAACTAATAAATATACAGCAAATGATAACTTCACAAATATTACAGTATGTATTCCTTATTGCTTCATTGTGAAATATCCTTGCTTGGACTTCTGAGAATATTTACAACAAAGCCTGTCATTGCATTCCAAATATGCACTTGTTATGCACATATAAAAAGGGCGAGAAGCACTTCACTCTTACTGACAATAGTCAATAATCTCTGTGTGGTAACGCTGACACCTCCCACTAGCAGCGACTGTAACTCTGGTAATAAATGATTAAAGCCAATAAAAAAATGAAATAGAGTTGGTAAATGCACTTTTATTACAATCCACATGTGCTGGTTGCTCCAAATGGAAAGTGAAATGGGACAAACAGAGCAAAGCAATACAGTGATACTTTCAGACCAAACCACAGTACAAAATGGGCATCAATATGTACAATATATTCATGTACAAAAAAGCTACTTTACACGAAGGTATGAAACAATCATACATCTTCAACAAACTGTAGTATTACAAAGACAATACAGGCAACAGTGTATAGTTTTAAAACAAAGGCTTAAAAGCCTTTAGAGCAGGAGTATGCACCCACTTTGACATATATCAACTTTTTTTCTTTTTTCTTAAAGTAAACTGTCCTTCTCCCCCATGTACACTCATAATATACATTCTCTCTTTCACTCTCACACACACAACCAGACACAGACACACACATTGAGTGTTAAATAAGCGTCTATTCATTGATCTCTCTGTCTGTCAGAGTTCAGTCACAAACAGAAATGGAGGTCTGAACCCCAATCAAACCCAACAGGTCGAGAGGCTCCTACAGAGGATTGATCCTCTATTTCCTCTTGACTGTATCTCAGGCACTCCAAGGCAAGTCTTTAAGCCTCAAGAATAAATCAAGAGTCTGATGAGTCTGTCAGTCAAACATCATGCATCTGCTGCTTCATAAAGTCAAAGACGACAACGCAGTTAGACTGTTGACCCTTTTACTTAGCAGCCTTCACTCCTCAGGTGTTTTCTGGTGCTATTTGAGCACATAAAGGTCATAAGATCACCCCATTTTCATAACTGCAACAGTGACACAGTGCAAGAAACTGGAAACAGGTCCCCGTTGGCGAGAGAGTGCGAAGAACACAAAATGAAATAGAACTAAAAAAGCTCCTCCGAAGCCCAAAGGTTCAAGGGTCAGGCCTCCAGTTCCTGGTTGTCTGTGTAGTTGTAGCGGTTCAACTTCTCCCTCTCCCGGTTTGAAATGTCCAGTTTGGGGCCGTGAGGAGGCTTTAGTGCCGGAGACGGGTGTGAAGGTGCTGGGGAGGGCGGCAGTGTCAGTTCAATCTCCTCGTAGCAATGTGAGACTGGGGCAGGAGGGGCTGGAGGGTGTGCGAGTGGGGCGGCAGGAGGCAGGAGGGGCACGGGACGGTCCACGTTTCTGATGAGGTTGACATACTCCCTCTGGTTGTTGATGCCTTCTTCCTGAGGGACGGCCTGCTGCTTTTTCCGCTTTCGATGGAAGTGTGAGAGGATGAAGGCGCACGCCGCACAGCCACAGACCGTCACTAAAGCTAGGATGCCTACCAGGATGATGTAGAAGCTGACCCCCCCGTGAGTTGTGTCAGACATGGCGCCTACAAGACACAGAGGCAGAGACAGAGAGGTCAGACCAGACTTCATAGAGATTTTGTACTTTTTAGGGCGCGCACCCATATTTTTCTTACCTGGACAGTGTTGACCAATGCAGGGATTTTTGAGGTTCATGCACTCGTTACCATAGTAACCCTCTGGGCATGCACACACGTATCTGCCCTCCGTGCTGTGACAGGGCACCCCCTTGTGGCAAGGGTTGGGATTGCACATATCCAACGCTTTCTGGAATCATGGAAAAAAAGAAAACAGTTACATCCATTTAGTCAGATCTGTGACAAAGCAAATATTGACAGGCAACTTTAAGCTACTTCCCTTGTTGGAACTTCATCTGTCTATATTGTTTAATACAGTTTGAGTAGATTTAAGACATCTGCCTAAATGTTTAACAAATTATATGTATTATTTCTCTCTGTATATTTTTTACATATGTGGGTTCATGTATGAGCATCTCTACGCCAGTCTTTTTCCAAAATTTTAAGGTGCTCATTCACATTTTACCAAGTCTTTAAAGGAATATAATTGAGTAATACAATTACTCAACCTGTGTTACTTTAAATTCTTTAAGCAAACTTTGTTGAGTTTAACAACAGCAATTTTATATCACAAACTCTCACACTTGTGCAGTATAATCCAATCTCATTTATCCAGTTTATGCTTAGTGGACTACTTCCAAACACATTTTTGCTAAACCATACTAAGACACTTCTGCATTTACAGTCAACCAAAGTTTTTTTTTAAAGGGATCTTTGCAAAAATGGATGTATTTTGGAAGGAGTGAGCATTCAACTGCACAAATTAGACTTGGATTATAGTGAACAAGTTGTGTGAGTTTGAAAACAGATGATTTGATATAGTTTTGTGATTGTTAAACGCGGTCCTATTTTTGGATTCTACATTCACATGCTTCTTCAAGAATTAAAGGTAACATACAAATGGCCATTTTGTGGTTGAAGTATTCCTTTAAATGGTGTTATGTACCTTACTGGTGCACCTTGCACTTTTTGTAATTAATATTCCATTACATATATTTAGGTCCATCTCTTTGGAACAAGTTGACATCAAATATACAGTAATGTGAACTACTTTATGTGTTTTCAAGATTTAATACAAAATATCAAAATAACATTACATATGCTGTATATTTTTGAATTTTTCATTAAGCATGTTATTTGTGTTTTACTGTTTTACATTTCTTTTTATGATTACACTCTATGATATTTTCCAGATTGAAGATGTTTTCAGTCTGCAGACTAAGCTAGCCTTAGACTAACATCTATGAAGGTTGTCCAACCTCACAGAAGACTCCTGAATATCCAGTGGGACAGTTGCACGTGAAGGTCCTTCCATCCTGCTCCACACACTGTCCTCCATGCAGACAGGGGGCGCTGTCACAAGGAGTCAGACCAATTTGGCAATATTTCCCAGAGAAACCAGGTGGACACAAGCATCTGGACCCTGACATCTGGTCCTATATGGGACAGTATATAGAGTGCGCTATTTATATATGAAACAGAGAGAGCAACGGTTATATAAGGGGAAAGGGCACTCTAGAGAGACGGTGATTAAAACTCTTGTTTGTTGAGTTGAGTATGATTGAAGATAATGAATGACAGAAACAAGGTGACAATGTCACTACAGTGAATGTGAGAGAGTGAGAGGAAGACAGTGAAGCTGAGATATGCACATTAGACAGACAGAGAACAGCAGCACAGCCGGGACTCTCACCTCACAACGTCCGCCGTTCAAACACAAACCCTGACAGCTGCTGTTCCCTAGAAATCAGAGAAAGCACAAACACTATATTAATCTGTCACACGGTGGTTTGATATGACTGTGTTTATTGTAAACAACAATATACAAAGTGAAAAGAGAACGGACTGTGATTAATGATGTTGCAGTATACTGTGAAACCAGGATGTCAGATTGTATTTTTTACGTCACAAAGGAGATGCAGGAGATAATAACATTAAAAAACAAAACTTCACACATTCTTTTTGGTTAGTGCTACATTTTTAGTGTATTGCAATGATTCCCTGTGACAGAAGATTGATAGAGCTGGCCTTTGAGTAAAATGATCTCCAGCCCACAGGGACTCTGGGCTGCAGAGGAACTGCTGTTTAAACACAATCCTCTGAGGCTCTTCATCTTACTCTACCGGCTGCAGGACAATCATTCCTCTTTATTTAATTCCTTTCCTTTCCCTTTTATACTCACTGATGTCACAGTTAGGCCCTGTCCATCCAGGAAGGCAGTCACACAGGTATCCACCGATCAGGTTGCGACAAGAGCGGGCGTGGACGCATATACTCATTTCACACTCGTTGGTGTCTAAAGGGAGAAAGAAGCAGTTTCTAAAAACATATATCTGATAAACATTTCATCTTTACTTTAGACATCATATATAATGTCTCTGATAGATCTATACCAGATAAACTGAGCACTTGCTACATCAGTTTCTCTATAATTCTAAATGGACATTGCGACATCAACTGCAAATGTGTATTTTGACCCAGCATGATTACCATGCCAACATACTCTCCAGAAGTATTGTACTCATATGTATTTGGATTATTTTAAATCATGATTTCCTTTTTTTGGTCTTTTCTTTTCACATAAATGTATTATTGTTCAGTTGATTGTGCAAAAGCCATCACTATACACATTTATATTATAAAGTATACAATATGTACTATTATTTATATGTTGTTGTTTTGGCAGTTGGTACATAGGAAATTAAGTTAAAAGACCCACAAAATGCCACTATTGACCCAATCTATTAATAAACCAAAATACCATTCTAATACCTAATCTTGTTGCAAACTCTCAAACTACACAAATTACCATAAACCTCTCACTGAAATGAGATCAAACATCCCATAAAACTACTGAATCTAATCCTGGATGTCTCCTACTGGGCCCCAACGATCTTCAGCCACCTGTTAAATTCAATTTTGAAGTGGATGCTTGATTTGAACTGTGAAGTGAGGAATCGCTGAGCAGACGCCAGCAGGACGCACACCAGCACTTGGAGACAGAGTGCTTTCCTTTAACAAAAATTATGTTTATGAATGCACAGTACATCCAAAGTAATGCCTTGCAGCATCTTTTTACATCTTCCCTGCACAGATCCCCCTGCTGTATCACTACTGCTGTTAAGTGTATGTGTGCCTTCTATTCCCACCCTTTGTCGCACTGGGAGTGTAAGAAGCCAGGAACCCCCGAGGGCTTGGCTCTGATAGCAAGAGGAGGAGGATTAGAAAGACACGCTGAATGAATAAAGAGGAAGTAGTCAGTCAGTTATAGGTAATCTAAACCTGTTACAGTCAGTGAGAGGTCTATTAGGATTTAGCACTAGTGGAGTGTGTGTGTGTGTGTGTGTGTGTGTGTGTGTGTGTGTGTTCTATCTATGGAAAAAGCCTGTGGAGAATATGTAAGGACAGAAGTCGGCTAATAAAAGTAGAACTGATAGAAAGTATAATTGCCTTTCCCCATTTGAGGCACTACTGATGCTCTGCCTTATGGCTCAGGCTATAAAGACTTTTATCACTTGCGTTTGAACACTGTGTGTGTGTGTGTGTGTGTGTGTGTGTGTGTGTGTGTGTGTGTGTGTGTGTGTATGTGACTGTGAGCTACTGACCTGTGATGTGGAACTATGGGGGATTATCAAGTGTCAGAGTGACATATCACTGTAACACAGAGGAGTAGGAGAGGCTGTCATCCTGAAATATGTCTTACTTTTAACTTCATAACCCGCAAGCCTTTGTATGGATTGTGTATATAGTGTATCCTCTGTGTGTGTGTGTGTGTGTGTGTGTGTGTGTGTGTGTGTGTGTGTGTGTGTGTGTGTATGTGTGTGTATGACCTGATCCTGTACACTATTTCCTCTGTTGTACACACACAACAACCCTGTGGGAGTATACTTGTCAATATGAGTGAATGCGACCCAACACGACGTGCATTTAGAGAATACTGATTCTGAGTCAGGATGGCTTGATATGAGAATTAACATGCCGTCAGCCTTTTCTGCCTTTTCTGCCTCTTTAACTTGCTTTAAATGCATATTCCACTTCAAATGGAACACATAATCACATATTGCTCATTGAAACACAGCTTTTGAAACCAGCTGTGAATTACAGCTCAGATTGATTTAACTTGTTAGAGGATCAGTGTTAAAACTCCAATGAATAGATTCCTTTGAGGATGATAAATATCAGATTTTCTCATTAATAGAACTTTGTACAAACAACTGTAGTGACAGACTTTAATGATGAAAAATGATCACTGTTATAAAAAAAACAACCAATATGCTAAACTTCTGAGGCATTACACTCAGATTCGATCCCTTTGCACTAACTTTTGAGTCTTTGCTCTGACCATCTGTCAGGTTCCGGTTAAAATGTAATATTTTAGTGATTAGTTGTACAGTAGTTGTGCATAGTTCTGCCATCTTCCATCTTTAAAACACTATTTATGTCTCAGTTTTCTTTCTTTGCATACATTTATTTTACTTAAGGCTGTGTAAAATGCTTGAAATCAATATCACAATTTTAAGATGTTACATCACTATAAGGAAAATATATGCAAAACGAACAGAAACAAAATACGTACTGTGTTCCACCAGTATTCATCAGGCTAAACCTTTCAAAACAAAACCCTCAATAACTAGTTTGGATTTCCAATTGAACAGCTGCTGAATGGACCGTGTGGTGAGATTGTTTTGTCAAGGTCAAGAATGAACTTTCAATCTCAACTTTGAAGCCGACATGGACCAGAAGTTCTTAAAGTGCACAAAAAAAATTATTTTATTTGAGCATCTACATTGTCGTAACAAGAACAGTTACTGAACGGACCTTGTTTAACAAATTTGGTCAAAGCTGTCATTCATTTCATTTAGCATCATTAATTTGAATAAGAGAAGTTTGTGGAATGACATCATAAGATAATATTATACCAATGATTTTGTTTGGGTTCACTAAACAATGATAGTGAATTATTGCCTAGCCCTAATTTTAGTCTTGATTTAGTCATCTGAAGTCGATTTAGACACTGACCCAGCTGGCACGTCCGGCCGGTCCATCCAGGCGGGCAGAGGCACCGGTAACCTCCAGGAGCCTCCTGACATGTCGCTCCACGGCCACAGGGGCTCCGATCACACTGCCTCACCGCTGGGAAGAGAAAATATGGCAAATGAACAACTGGAGTGTGTAATGGGAATGTGTGTGTGTGTGTGTGTGTGTGTGTGTGTGTGTGTGTGTGTGTGTGTGTGTGTGTGTGTGTGGGGATATCAAAGAGATATTTTGTGTGTCAATGGGTCTGTGCGATGCCACCATGTGGACATGTGTGATCTGGACTGTGGCATTGGTATGCGGATGCTTTAGCGGTCCGTGTTTTCATTCTCTTTTCTGCTGCTCTGGTTTCTGTGCAAACAGTGATAAAGAAATCATCTGCTGCACGGACATGGCTGTCACCTCAAACCTTTCCCAGAGAGGAGGGAGGAAAGAGGTAATTTAAATAAAGGGAAGCATGATGGGGGGGGAAAGGACAAGGGGTTAACTAGAAATAGAAAAATGGGGCTGCCATGCCTGATTCCACTCCTGTGAGGAGGAATTAAAAACAGATAAAGAAATGTGAGGAGCACAAACAGACAGAGAGACGCTCCCATATTAGGGGTTAACCATGCAGGACTTTCTATTACACATTGCATATTTGTGCATTTGTGCCATCATAGTTTTTCCCATCTTTTAGTCAAGAGCTCTCTGTCTCATAACCTTTTGTCATATACCTAACCCTGCAGAACAACCGCTTTCAATGACCCTGACTCCAATAATAACCCAGCCAAGCTAGCAGCGCATCTCCCAAAACTAGATGAGGAATTCATAACAAACATAGAAGCCTTTAATTAATATTGGTTACATATATAAATCTAAGTCTGTAAGCAGAGCTGTGTTGTGGTTATGGTTGTCATTCTCTGCAAGCCTGACAATCCTCTCACTGTGTATTCCCCAGAGAGACCCCCACAACACACACAGAGACAGAGATAGACGGACTGTTAATCAAGCCAACAACAAATAACAAGAGCGAAAATAAACTAGCCCTTTATTCCTCTGTCCCTCTCTCCTCTTACTCTCTGTAATAAAAGTGTTGGCATGCCAGCGTTGTTTATCCTGATCGAGGTGAAAGCAGAAGACGTGGAACACTGCTTGTTTACACACGCAGCTCTGACAGACCGTAACCTGTGTGATCCAATCGCACCTGTAGCCACACACACGCACACAAGCTCAAACCTGCTGTTTACACAAGTCTATCACACACACACACACACACACACACACACACACACACACACACACACAAAGACAGACCACAGGATCGAGCCCATGACTGACGGTTGTGACAGCTCAGTTGTTACTTAGCGGCCAAAATCATATTTGACCTTTACCCACGCTTGAAAACATGGAAGTGGGAGATCGTACATGGTGTGACGGCTGCTACAAAATGTAATAAAGTGTGAACCGGGGATCGATGGACAGATCAAACTTTGTGACTCGATGCATGTCTTTAAAAATATTCCTCCAACTGAAGATGTTTACAAATGTGTCTGTAGAAGCTGACTTATTTAGACTTCTAGAAGGGGACATTCCACTTTTATTGTTCTTTACACTGAATGGTCACTTCATTCGTAATTAAGATTACTACTCAGCTTGTGAAAAAAAGCAGTGTAAGGTCTTCTGTGGATGTGGAGCCCCGACAATTTCACCCAAAATAGCTCGGATTATGAGATTGGGATCATGGGAAATGCATGATCTGGTGTTTCTGAGCATGACTCATACTTTCCATTAAAAGTCAGGATATCTCAGCCTTTGTTGCTTCAATTTTTAGCATTATTTTAGTCAAACTTGAACACATTTTTAATGCAAGGATGCACCACTATATTTAATGATTATTTCTTTCATCCTACCACACTTCTATATATCTTTATTTTCTCTGTCTTAAGTCTTCGCCCTGCACTCTTATAAAACCCTGTGCTTGCATTACATGGCCAAGAGACCAGGTTTCTTTGGCAGAAATCTAGCTGTGTTAAGTTTCTCCGATCTTTTACGCTGATCACAGAAACCATGTTATTTGTTTACGTGACTGTTAAGAATTCAGGTTAGTGCAGAAAACCGACAGTGACTAAAGTGCATATAAATAAACACTGATTGGAAGATAAACACTGATGACTCTTTGTGAGTTCTGTGATGCAGAATAAAATCTTAATTGCTCTGTGTTCCTCATGTGGCATAACAGCGGTTAAACTTAACTTTCTTGGAACAGATTGCATGCCATAATGTAATTTTTGTGGCTGAGAATTGCTTTGTCTTCTATGGGCAGCTGGTGTTACTGGTTGCAGAGTCTTTGTAATGGTCAAAGTTAGACAGTCGAGCATTGGATATTTTTAGGAGAAACATCAGGCAACTGTACAGCAAACTAATGTCACCACAACTGATGAGGACAAACGGCAACAACAACAACATATCATTCCTGTTCTAAACACAAGTGTGTATTGTCTTAATGTTTAGCATTGGTCTCACTTTCCTCGCTGAGTAAACACAATCTGATAACATTACATTCATTTGGCAAACACTTTGATCCCAAAACACACTTTTTTTTCCCATGAACGCACATCACGAGGGAACAGGATGTCACCGCACAAATTCTCACATGTGGGATTAAAGTCTGCTGATATTCACTGGGTTAGTTCGACACTATAGGGAAGAAGACTAGCGATTGATGCACGCTAGTCTTGCAACTTTTGTTCTCATCTTGTGGCCAGTAGCTTCTTTGTTATCAGGATCTGCTTTGTTTCAGAAGGCGCACCTTCAATGAATGGCCTATTTTAGAACTGTTTTTATATATAGGGCGCACCGGATTATAAGGCGCATAGAATAGAGTAGGAGTAAGCACAGTACCGGTGTTTACCGCTATTACTTCGGCGACGCCCCTGACTACGGTAGCCGTAATGCTGCAAGCGGTGCGGCTTTGTAGTTTACCAGTCGTACTGAAACATTTTGACAGAGCGCCGTGTACAACCAGTATGGATCAACCAATTAACCAATTGATCCATATATAAGGCGCTCCGGATTACAAGGCGCACTGTCGTTTTTTGAGAAAATTAAAGGCTTTTAAGTGCGCCTTATAGTGCGGAAAATACGGTAGTAATTTTTCCTGTTTCTAATTGCATCAGGAGCAATTTGGGCTTCAGTGTTTTTCTTGTATTTTTCTCGTTTGATTCACTGCCATTAAAAAAAATACAATTAACACATAGTTTCTTTTTACAGTCAATCAATAGAGTTGATTAAAGATGCTCCAACTCACCTTGTCTTGGCAGTGTAAATACTGTTCACACACACACACCCACACACACACACACACACACACACACAAAGCCAGAAATGGGGCGAGACAGACCACTGATTGCCGTTTGTGTTCAGGCTAATTTAGCTTCCTCTGTTTGATTGATTAGAGTAACTGACTGGCTATTATCCAATAACTGCCAATCACAGACAATCTAAAACTGCCCAGTCCCTCAGCTCAGTGTTGTGTGTGTGAGGAGCATCTGTGTGTGTGTGTGTGTGTGTGTGTGTGTGTGTGTGTGTGTGTGTGTGTGTGTGTGTGTGTGTGTGTGTAGCATTGGCAATCACCATCAGCGCAGGTGTGCCCGGTCCAGTCGTCGGTACAAGTACAGCTGAAGCCCGTTGGGTCTTCCACACAGGTGGCTCCGTTCATACACGGCGACGACAAACACGCATGCTCCACTGACGAGAGGAGAAGATGATGACAATGACAAATTAGGATGTGATTTGACTTCCTCATAATATATATTTCTAAATATATATTTACTGTTTTCTCCAGGGATATTTATCAGTGTCACCTTACACTATAGAACTTGGTACTTTATGAATGTAGAGTGATGTCCACCATGTATGCATCTATGTTTATACATAAACACGGGTGTGATAGATATATATGTGTGGATGTGTATAGAGGTGTGTTTCTACTATGCAATGTACGCTTTTTCTATGTCACTTCAGACACCCGGGGTCACATGATTGCATCATAATGTATATATCATGAGTATATCTAAGATGGTCAGCTTTAGTCTGATTAAGAGCAGTTTTGCTCGAAATGTCTAGGTGTAATAAATAAGTGGACATTGGAGCACTGCAGTGCGTGAGAAGTGAATTTGTGTGTTTCATGATCTGCCCACTTTTGGCTCATCACCTTCGTGCTTTGGTTGGGATGAGCATGTCTATCTCTACTTAAAATTGAAAGGCCCTGCACATAAATATTTATTTTTGCCTATGTTTTGTGTCTATAAAGTTATTTTTGTATGAGTCATTTTTATATAATTAACATGCTCAATTTCAGCTTCCCTTTTGATTCCTTTGCCACATAATGTTATCACCTTTTTTGCATCTCTTTTATTTGCGTAAACAAACAACCAGGATTTTATTTCACATTTCCTTTCTGCTGTATCCACATACAGTATTTGAATAATTAGTTTTCTGGTATAGTGACTGTATGGTGAAGACAAACTCACCAATGTCACAGTTGCGTCCTCTGAAACCTTCCTGGCACTCACAGTGGTACTCATTTGGCTCTGTGTTGGAGCAGGTCCCGCCGTTCTTACAGGGCTGGTGGGTGCCACAGTAATTCAGATCTGAAGTCATAAAAAAGTATGATTGAAGTATGCAATATTTAGAATATATGTTTATATTTCAGTTCACCGCTCAAAAAAGCGGAAAAAAAGTATAAAGGCAACAAAAGATACACAAATAAGGATGAAGATGGATCCAGGTCCACAGTTTGACGCACACACACACACACACACACACACACACACACACACACACACACACACACACACAAACACACTGCACAGAGGCTGAAGTCCAGGTCCAGGCTCTGTGTGCTGACTGTGCAGGCCAGTCGCTGCAGGGCTTGTTGTCTCCGGTGTTGAAGCTGATTAAAGCTTTCTGTAATGATCTCCTCCTCCATAGTCTCTTTGTCTCACAACAGCTCTTTAAAGAGTCTTTCGGAAGACACAGAACCAGCTTAGGACCCCACCTAGCTAAGAGCCCATCCCCGCTCACATTCACCTTACCCAAGGCTATCGCCTTTCCTCTGCACAATACACCGTCCCGTGGGCTGCCGGATCCCAGCTCCCACACTGGTACAGAGGTGGGAGGTGTGCTGTTATATTCTGGGATAATAAAGGAGGAACTTTGCTACAGTGTGGTGGGAAAAGTTAGAGTATAGAAGGTGAAGCCCTAAAGGAGCTGTGTCTTATCTCATGCAGATGATTAGTACACCATGCATGGGAAGGTGTGTGAAGAACCACGCCTGACAAACTAATATATTGGACACACAATGTTTCTCTCTCTGTCTCTCTCTCTGGCACACACAAACATACTATTGTATGCAAACCTCTTTCATCTTTAAATGGATGACACGGTTCTGTACTTATTGAATTTCGCTGTGAAAAACAGTGTTTCTATTAAAAACTAACAGTAAAATAAAAAAGAATTAGGAGCAACACACTGGGTAGTAGGTAGTAGTGAGTTTGGTCTGATTGTCAGCTGGGATTTTTCACTTATCTTGGTATACATTGTATTATTGGGTCTACAAAAACATTGGTAGTTTTTGTATGTTTGGGATGTTGAATTGATCAGTAGAAGGAAAACATATTAATACATCTGGGCCTTCTTTCATTCTTACTTCAAAACTTTCAACTTATGTCTCATATCTGACCTTTGTCACACAGCAGTCCTCCCCAGTTGACGTCGCACACACACTGCCAGGGCTCGCTGCAGCTTCCATACACACAGCCGGGGAATGTCAGACAATGGTCACACAGAGGGCCCTTCCAGCCATAATGACACCTGAAGAGGAAGAGCAAAGAAACGTTTGCTCGAATCACCTTCATAGGATTGATAGTAGCTGTTCTGAACCAGTCCCATTAGTCATTTTATGTGCATGCTTTGTAACTTGCTCTGGTTTCTGCTACGGCAGATCTAGACATTTGACAGATTATATGCAGCTTTTAACTTCAGTAGTTCAGTTTGTGAAGAGAGTTGCTCTAGTAATGACTGCAGTGATTTCAGAGTGGAAATAGTCATCAGTGCACTCCAGCACCGGCCTACTGCTGCAGCATGTCAGACACAAACAAAAAAAACAACTTGATTTGAGTATTGCATTTTGGCTATAAACCAGAAAGAAAGGGTATCATCTGTGAATGACTGGAGGAAGAAAGTGTCTAGAAAAGGTTCGGGAAATTACAGCAGGCTTCATATTACTGTATTTAGTTTAAAATATTACTTTCCACGGCAGTGAACAGCTGAATTTAGCTAAATTGGATCTGCCTTATATTGCTGTTACTTTGTACATCATGGCATTTATTTTGAAATGACATATCATTCAGCCCTGGTGTCTGCTATGCTTGTGCCTACAGTTGAAATTACTACATTTCGTTCCTTGGACTTACTTGCATTCTCCAGGTGCAGTGCAGGAGCCGTGGGTCTGATGACACCCCTGCTTGCACACCGCTGTAAACAAAACACACAAAAAGGGAATTATTAGAGACTAGAGAAACAGATACTATGAAACGGAAGTGACGTTGAGTTGAGTCACTGGACATTAAAGCCTGCAATCTACACTGAATACATCTGAATCACTGCCAGATATTTTGACAGTACCAACATCACCTCGACGAAATCTCAATATTCAATATTTGACCGTGAGATTATTTACTTTAACAGTTCAGCTACTCAAAATGTCCAGATGGAGAACCCAAGACAAAAGAAACTCCCTTGGCTTCATCATCGTCAGTAACCTGCAGGGGGTAACAGAGGGACCATGGCTAATTTTTCCAAACTTCCTGCATCTCTGCAGTCCAATCAGCGACCTGCTGAGGAGGAAGTCACATTTCGTGAGACAGCGGAGGGATGGGCAAGGCTGCAGGATGTCCGTAAACTAGCCGCGTGTCCTTCAGGGTTCCTATGGTTTCCACTCTGGTTTCCTCCGTTCACTTTTACCATCGCAACACGATGGCAGCACTCCGAGGTTACGCAGCGAGGTCATCCAGCTGATGAGTCACAGACGAGAGAATAATCCCCCCCCACACACACACACTGAAGCTAACTGATGCATATTTACTGATGTACAGCAGAGTTTTAAGCGGCCAAAAGAGTTTTGGAAAGTGAGGACACTCATGAGGCCGATCCTTACTTGGTCATTGGGCTGTTTGTTGATTTTAGGCTTAGTACATGCATGTGTATGAGAGAATCCAAACAACACATCTAGTAATTAAAGCTGATGGCATTGGTTCATCGGTCAAGTATATTTTGACAGCACTTAATCACAATAACAGTTTTTAAAGGATTCAGAGGTCAAAATCAGAAAGTACAACAAGGACACCCTCATGGAAAAACCTTTTAACAAACCTTGGGGAGGATCACTACAGAGGAAACCCCCTCCAGGGATGGTAGGAAAATAAATGGAAAGCAAAAACATTTTCAGTTTTTTCTCACCAGTGGCCTCAAGTCATCCTGAGGAAAATGTTCTAGCAACAAACATTTCCCCAAATATATTCAGTATATTTACCATTTTAAAGAAACTCAATGAGCAAGCACAACCTGTGAAGTTTTTTCATAGAAATGACTGAGACTTTACAATGTTTTTTCCATTAATGTCCATTAACTTCAAATCCCACACACGTTACTGTTTGTGGAACACATTCCCTTTTACTATCAGGTCTCCACCATATATGAACACTTTCAAATCCCCCCATTACTAATGCCACTACATAATGGCGTGTGTTACACTTATTAAGCCATTTATTTTCATTTCAGTATATTTAATTGTATTGTCAATTTCTCTGTAAAGCACTTTGGGCTACATTTGTTGTTTTTTCAATGTGCTATATTAATATATTCTTGACTTTATATCACAGCCGAGTGTTATGAAAATGATGCTGTTATGTTTTACAAATTTGAATTAATTTTTCTACCATTCCAGGCAGATTTAAAACGTGCGTGAGTTGTCCATCATAATAAACATCCCATCTGCAATTATTTTTGTCAGATAACTCATTAACCAATTGCACTACAATGCAACAACATGATGCCGACTTGGTCTTAAAGGAATAGTTTAACATTTTGGGACATGCACTCAGCTTTCTTGTCCAGAGTTAGATAAAAATAATTGACACCACTTTGATGTTTGTACAGTACATATGACAGAAAACAGGAGGAAACAGCTAGCTTGGCTCTGTCCAAAGGTTAAAAAAATGATGTCTACCATGCAGCTCCTTTAAAGCTCACCAACTATAATGTATTGAATTTGGACACAATCTGAAGTGTAAAAACAACTAGTTGTGGTTTTATTAGGGTTATGCTGGACATATTGTGCTGTGTACTGTAACACACACACCTCAGATTTAAATTTCTTCTCTCACCTCCTTTGCACTCTGGCCCCATCCAGCCCTCCATGCAGACCTTGGAGCCACTGGGGTCACAGTTGAAGTGACCAAAGAAGTCATCGCGGGCCCTGCAGAACTTGTTGCAGAAAGGTCCGTAGTAATTTGAATCACAGCGGAAGCGAAGCCGGTAATCCAGACTGAGAAGCCGTCCGTGGTGACGGTACAACTGCCACTGTTCACCAGGGTTCAACATGGAGGAGAGGAGGACTCGCTCAATCAACTGACCTGAGGGAGTGGGGAAGAAGGAAAGATTTAGAGCAGAACACATTATTTGATATTGTGAGAGAAGAAATGTTGAAACTTGCAGCAGACCAAGCTGTAAGCACAACGCTGACATATTAACACCATATTAAGTTGTTGAACACGATATTACAAATTCAGAAATTTATGGAGCAACGTTCATTGGGGCGTAAAGTTTCTGGCCACCTGGCCAATATAAGCCCTTTATTCCCTCTCCTTTTAGCTCAACTTTTAAGAGAAATATCTGGCTTTCATACGCTAAATGCCCCACTATCTTCACCAGCTAGTTGCAACTTTGCATGTCTCCTGTTTGGTGCTGAGCAAGTATTGTACAGTTGGAATTTTGAGCTTTTTTGCTGAAAAACAGCTCCCTGCTGCAAGAAACAACACTGATGAGCATGTTTGTACTAAACCAGAACGGTTAAGTTGTTTGTCATAAAACTAAAACAATAATGAGATGCTTAAAGGACCAGAGGGGAACTGCAGAGTGGGTTGGTAATAGTCTGTGGGTTTGTCACCCCTTAAACATTACATATAGTGCAGCTATAAAGTTGCCACTTGGCATTCACAGATCTTTTAAGCAAGTAATCACATGACAATTAAACACCTGTGTCTTCAAAAGAGTTTCTTTCCTATCTACATAATAATGTGAAGCTGGCATTTTGTTTGTTTTCTGGAATAAAGCAATGTTGCTGAGGACAGGTCAAAATGAAGAGCAAGATACATTTTAAAATAAATGTGTGTTTTGGTTTAGGTGAGTCCAGGTACATTCATCAGCATCAAGGCACTTGACCAGACAGCGAGGATACAGGAAGCGATCTGAAAAACAGTCCCAGTATGAATACTAATGCAGACTATAGGACCAGAGAAAAGGGGTCGGGGTCTGCAGAGAACAGAGAGGGCGGTCTGAACATGAGAGAGGACCAGACGGGGCCCGGGGCAGCGGCTGCAGCTCCTGAACCCTGGAGGGGATTTCCCAGAGGCACTGTCATCCCCAACTCAGTTATTATCTCCTCTGACAGGGTATTAACACACACAAAGCACTGGGAATATGTGTGTGTGTGTGTGTGTGTGCGTAAGTATGTGTGTGTCTCAATCTATACATTTGTGTATTTAAGAGATTGTGGATAATGGGAAAGATTGTGAGATAATAAAGCAGAAAAAGAAGCCTTGTTGGAAGTATATGTAAGTCAGCGATGGAGAGAGGAAGGGTGTAAAGTGTGTGTGTGTGTGTGTGTGTGTGTGTGTGTGTGTGTGTGTGTGTGTGCGTGTGACAGAGGCAAACAGAGTCAAAGAGGAAGGGAGGTAGCTATTAGCGCACACACATAGCAAACTGCCTGATGGGGAGATGAGCTCACCGTAGTTTGACACAAAGGAATGAAAACAGAATCACATAGTGGCCGCTGTGAATGTGTTTGTCCGTGTGTGTGTGTTTTTGTGCATGAGTGTGTGTTTAAGAGAGTAAGAGAGGATTGGGAACAGAGCCGACACTGAGCGCTGTGTTAGCTCAGCCGTTGTCCCGTTCCTCCACTGGCCTTCTGCCTGTCGTCAAATTGAGGGTTCAGTTTTTCAAACGCTCATTACACTCCTGCAGTGCTTTGTGGGTTTTTCATTATTTTATGACTCTGGCATGTCAAAGAGCTAATGTCATCGTCACCATAATTTCTCTGCCAGAAAACAGCAGACGAAGAAGAAAAGAGAAGAAGAAAAAATAACCACATTATCAGCCTACACAGTAGGGAAGATGTAAAACAGAGTGTGATTTCCTCTCTAATGTGATTAGATGGGACAACAACAAGTGAGCACAAGTAGAGGGAAGGAAGGCGAAAAGCTAAAATATTAGATGGCAAAAACCAGCAGCAACAAGAAACCCTGTTGAAGTGACACTTTCCTGAAAAGCAAAGACAATATAAGCAGCGGACACACAGGGATTGTGTCTGCAGGTAGCATAACACTTAAATCACTTTCTCTGGCCTCTGGTGATTGTTCCCCGCTGCCTGCTGCTAGCTGTGAAGTGCCTGCCCTTGGCAGTGGCTGAGAAAACACTGCAGGAGAGAAAACGTCTCCTTTTGACTAGCTATTCCACATCACCAGAACCGTAAAATCAATACAGTAGATCTATGGAAGACAATAGATCAGCTGGATGGTGTTTGTGTCTCCCTTATATTTGATTTATGTGGGTAATTCTCAGAGCGGTCCAGTTTTTGTTTTTGCTTCTGTTGTAAGATGTTCCAAGAAAATTATTCTAATCTGGATAAAAACACTAAGTCCAAACATGTGTTTTGAATTTTTATAGAAAAGCTCATCTCGATTATGATTCTTCTATTGAATTTCACTTTCTCTCCAGCGGGGGTGGCAATTTTGTGGCTGTTGGTGCTACATCAATGCAGTTGAATCTCACGGGTGAACACAGCAGCAAATCTGCACTCAAAATGACCCTATAAATATGCGGCCAGAAGATAGAAAAGAACAATCAAACTGCTGCCTTTTTAAGAAAATTCTGGTTTATTAAGTTCAAAGTAGTCTGTGTGGAGGTTTTTGACCCCTAGCAAAGCTAGGCTGCATTGATTTAATCTTGTGCACGCAGCCACTACTCACTCGCAAGTTGTCAAATACGCCATTTTGGTCAGCAATCCGACAAGTCAAACTATGACACTCTACGTGGCTGTAGTTATCGCGGGAGTAAAGCAGGAAGTCAGGTGACGCTGTATAAAGCATGATAAAGTCTATGAATGGAGGAGCTTGGGGTGGATGGATGGATGGGACACATGACTTTCTTCTGAGAGACTGGTACTTGTGTCCTGTGTGAAACCAAAAGTCAATGATGAATTATTTCAAGTCACGTACGTAAATTAAATTATGCAAAGTTATCTTATTTGCATTGTGTATGTCACGTAGCCTACTTTATGTAACAAACATACACATTTTTACCCAAGCCACCACTTTTTTCCCTAAATTGCACCAAGTTGAGTCACGTGAGCGGAAATTGATCCATGCAAAACTGAACCTAGAGGGGTGCGTAGAGAGTCATAGTTTGAAGCATAGGGCCAGTGACCAAGCTGCCGTATTTGACGGGTTGGAACACACGAATGTCACAAAGTTGTGTGAATGGTTTCGTGCTTTGCCACTTATCAACAGTTGGTGATGTGAATGTGCCGAGAAATGTCGCAATATGTCAACAGAAAAAGAGGACGAATGCTAGCAAAAACGCTAATAATAACTGTACATGGTACCTTTAAATGCTGAGATCCAACTGTGGTGACATTGCTGAAAAGAAGTCAGACGGAGAAAGAAAAACAAAACAAACCTCCAGGGGCCCTTTTCACCATTTTTCCACATGTAAGATGTGATTTACTCATGGATTTACTACATGAAATGATTTCCTCTTGCTCATTTTGACATGTTTCACTACTCAAGTACCACAACGGTAATATACTGTTTACTTGCATGTTATAGACACTTTCTCACATCTTTTAGTCACTTGCTTTGTCCATCCCATTTGTATCAATGATGTTAGGCAAAAAAACAGAAACCCCTCTCTTTAGAATTGATTACAGTTCAACAGCATCCCGAATGACATCCTCCAAAATGATCATAAAGTTGAACACCTCACAAAAAACTGAACATTTGTTTTATTGCAGGACTGTTGTGCTGGACTGCACTAATTTTAACTTTTGGTGTACCTGATGAATTGGCAACTGAGAATACATGCAAATAAAGCAAAAATAAACAGTGCTCACACAACTTTGGCTAATGTGGGGCCCACTTCACCAAAGTGATCTTTGGTGAAGTGGGCCCCACATTAGCCAAAGTTTTATGGGAGACAACGTGAGATATTATTGACTGACATCCTGGTTCAACCCACTTACTGTAGCTTTGTGTACACAGTTGTTGTGCAATGAGGGATTATTACCAACATTTCAGGTGCACTCACTTGCGGATAACTTCCAAATGAAGGGGTTTTGATAATCTCAGTTTCCAATCTGATTGACAACTTGTGTTTCTTACGTGTTCTCAGATCTAGCAATTACTTTGTTTAGTAAAATGTTATCATAACCATTAAAAATGAAGACCAAAACTGTGAAAATAAGTTGTAAAACTGGAATCATATTTTATTAAATGAAGGTGCGCACCTGCACATTAACACTAGCTTCATGCTATTTAAACAAAACTCAATGAAGGTCATACTGTTGGTGCTCATAGGACATCATATTTTCTCACCATTTCCAAGGACGGTTTCAGAAGGTACAGTTGTGCTCGGTAATCCTTTCTGATTAGCAGCAGGTCCTGATAAGTCCAGTCAGACTGCTACAGGACGCCTCTGTTTGGGCAGAGCTAAGCTGCCCGCCTAGTGAACGGCTTTAGACCCAATGTAAAGGCTGTCAGGAGCTCAGGTGGAAACGACAGATAATGCAAACAAGATGTAAGAGCAGCGCTGGAGGGCAGAGGAAAGGAGAGGACAGGAAAGACGAACACAGAGAGGGAGGATGGTTCCCAGTTTCTCATTATCTCGGCCATCTTTTGGATCTCTTGGATACGACTGGCTGAGAGGGAGGTAGAGGATGGTGGGATGAAAGAGAGGACTGTGGTATGACAGGAATGAGGAAGGCACAGGAACATCTGTCTCCATCTATGTATGTGTGTGTATGTGTGTGGGTGTTGTGCTTTTTATAGCATGCAGCTCACATTCTCTGCCATGGAGCTTTTCCTGATTATGAGGAGAAACAACAAGGAGACGAGCAGGAAATTAAAGGGTCTGGTTAAAAGACCTTCTAAGATATTTTCACATTTTTTCACCATGTTGAACAACGCATACTCGCAAACAAGCACTCGTGATTTGTCTGCCTCGATGGAAATGTTGCTTGTTGACAATTCAAATTAAAGAAAAGTTAGTATACTGCCCTTCAAAACCAAAACACAGTTTTAATTAAATTTAATTAAGACAATAATCCCAAATAAATATTATGCTATAGAATTGTATAATAAAAAACATAAATTAGGTGAAAAAACATAGCCTTAGCTAAAGCTAATATAATGGCTTCTTTTTTTTTAAACCAGCGGTAACCGTTTCCCTGTTTTGAAAAAATATTTTTTATGCTCCAACATCTTAGTTATTGAGTTTGGTGTACCACAAATAATACAATGACCAACACATTCACAATGGAGAAATGAGTCGACAACAACTAGTCATATAAAAGCTAACTTAGATTAAATGCACAAATATCAAAATTTTGATATTGTGGACGGTTACTACATATTTGGTCAAAATTTAGTTATTTTTGACATTTTCTTTTGAAATGTGCAATTAAACGAAATACCAAAAAAACCTTGAAATTCCAGGAACTACAAAACAGAGCTAAAAAACCAAACCACCGTGACTCCGGCTAGTTGAAGCTATAGCCGAGGTCCGGTGAGAGCTAGTCGTAGCTAAAGATAATCTTCGTATATAATTTTTTTTCCCCCACAATTTAAAAATCTATTTTGATTAGCTGACGTATTATTTCACATCATTATGGCTAAATACAATCATAAAGGAGAAAAAAGGGTAACACCAACTAGTCATGCTAAAAGCTAAGTAGCTTATGTTCCCTTTTTGACCAGATTATCTATCTGGTTTTAATCTGACATAGAGGCAGTGAATATAATCATCCAGAAAAGCATGACATTTTAGATTTTATAACTCATATAGCTGTTATCCACTTTGGCTAAGTAGCCCTCAAACTTAAAAACAGGCAGAATACATCTAAGAAGGAGGAGATAATCATACACACATTCAAAACATCGACACATGGTTAGAAAGGCATACAGACACACAAACACACACACTGCAGCTTCACCTGATTCTGATGTGTCGTTGTCATAGTCCAGAGCCTCCAACACCAAAGAGAAGGACTTCTGTGAAGAAAACACACAGAGAGAACCTGTTTAACAGGTGCCAAATATACACATTATATACACAAATATACATATTAATCAACAAAAATCAATTCTCTGGTTTGTGTTGATGAAGGCCAAAGATAAGTCTTTAACAGAGAGATGAGCTTTTTACATGGATGAACCTTTTCCGAGTAACTGAAGTACCAGTTCCTGGATGCAAATATCAGTGTGCTAGGACATGAATGTCGATTACTGATACTGATCTTTGATTGCCTAAAGGGCATCACATTCTGTTCGTGGGTGTATATGACCTCTCCTGTCCTGTCTATATAATGTCCTTCAATGTAAAAGGAGGATTAAAATTAAGCATTTAAATAAGTGGTGGAAAAACTATAGAGATCTTTTACTTTATTACAAGTAATATTTACTTAGATTACTAGTATTATTAGACTAAAGTGTACAATTATTAGAAGCAAAAAGTAAAAGTAATAACTATGCAAAATTGCACAATTCAGCGTGTTATATTTTTACTGATGCATTAACATGTGAGCACATTTTAAAATTGTCAACATTAAGCTAATTTTAACAGCTTACATCATACATCATCTGTACAAATGGATCATATAATACAAACTGATATATGTTTTAAAATTTTAATCTGAAAGGTAAGTAGTAAATACAGCAGTGAAATAAAGTGTAGAAGTATAAAGCAGCATTAAATACTCAAAAAGTAATGATAAAAATACTCAAGTATGATGGCGTTAAAACTGTTCTCGGATGCAGTACTTGATTAAATGCACTTTCATTCCACCGCTGTGGAAAGTGTTTGTGTGTTTCGATCGTTGCCTGAGCTTTGAAAAAAAAGCAGAAGTGATTCACTGCCTGAAGAAGTCAAGGCTGCAGCCGGGTGCTGATTCAAGAAAACCTCAACCTGCAGCCATGCAGAGAGAGACGGACCGTCGGTTCAGTGTGGAGAGAGATGACATCCTAAAAAAAACTGTTCAATTTAAAGAATACACTCTTGGAGCAGATATGATGAGTCTTTGTGTCCTGCACTTCTGAATGCAGGCTAATCCTGGATAAACGGGGTTGTTGCCTGTAGCATTTACAGTGTGACAAAATCTTAAAATAATTATCATTTATTATATGCATATATGCATTTATTAAAATGCATATCTTTATGTAAAGATAAACTCAGCCTATATAAAGTGCATTACACAAGCAGAGGAGTCTGGCACAAGCTGGACATCTTCAAATGATGACTTTCAGCTTCCAGAGATATCACACTCTGGAGAGATAACAGAGGACAGGTGTTTTTTTCTTATGCTTTTCTCTTTTCTGATGCATTCGCTTATCTTATAGACCAATGAATAATTCAGACCAACACTTTCCCTCTACAACTCTCTGTCTCCATCCATCCATTCCTCCTTCTGTGAAACGCACCATCGCCTATCATGCAAATCCCTCCTCCGTGTGCATTGTGGGTAAGGTTCCTCCTAAACTAAAGGGCTACATGGATGTGTAGTCACGTCTCTGCTGCGAAGCCGTAAACTGGCAGAGGGGGGGATGAGTGGGAGGAGAGGAATCTGACTGAGGGAGGGAGATAGATACTGTATAGGAAGCAGGAGATGGACACAGGAGGTGAGTAAGGGATTCGTAGGGAGGTTAAAGGCAGGAGGTCAGCAGCAGCGCCACCGTTAGCTAGAGGTGACACGCCAGGAGAAGAGAAGATGAAGAGTTGCAGGGAAGGTGCAAAATGTTAGGGGGGAGAAAATTGGAGTGGAGAACACTGAGTCAGGGATTCGTTCCAAGTGGAGGTACATCCAGTATATCTGTACTGCAACAGATGAGGAGGAAAAGTGACTGTACAGAAGGAGAAAATTACTGAGAAAAGGGGTAGAAAGACTAATTATGTCGGGGGTATGTAAAGAAAAAGGTCAAAGAAAGGTAGAGGAGAAATGTAACTGTGGCGGCTGTGGAGCAGTAACGATTCGTGAGACTCCTGGAGTTTGTCAGATTTTCAAAAATGAAGAACAAATAGGTCGGAGGAAGGTGAAACAAAAGATGACGTGATACAAGAGAGATCACAGAAGAAACGAGAGGTGAGAAGATTTTTTTTTTTTTTAAATGTTGAAGGGGAAGAACACCCACACACACACACACACACACAAACACACACACACACACACACACAGATGTCATGGAGCTAATGAGATGTACTAGGTTGCAGAGGGCTTGCAGCCGCTTCATTAAGGCCGGCAGATAGCAGGTAGCCCACAGATGGACCAGCTGGAATCATTAAAACTCTCACCTGAAGCAGTGTTTAGTATTCATGATTTACATCTTTATACTGTGAGATCCTGCAGTCAATGATAATCACGTTAGTTCTACAGAATCAGAGGTTTAAGAAGTATTCAGATACTTAAAAGTATCACGTTTATGTATCATAAGTAAAAGATTTTACTGTTTTAACCACTTCAAAAACAGATAATGAAGTCCAGTGGTTCCCAACCCTAAGGGTTGAAGCTCCTCCACGTGAAATGATTAATGTGGTATAAGACAAAAATTATATTGTAGTAGACAAATTTGTATTAATTGTTTGGGAAATGTTGTTTAATTCGCCCTCTTTGGGCCTCAAACAATTAAATAAAAATAATCAGAACTATTTAGAGCGAAAACATCTCTTTGGTAGAACTGATAACTTCTCATACATCTAAACTAGTCAATACTTTATGGTACAGGGTAACAATACACTGGTTAAATCCTTAAACGAGTCGGCCTATTATGCTGATTAAGCATTTAGCACCATGTCAATCTCTAAATAGATCAAAATTGATACAGCAAAACCAGAGATATTGTCTATATTATTCCACAGCTTCCTCTTCCTCGCAAAACCTGGCTGGTGCCTCCATTACCCACAATGCAATATTGCAAACTATCCTCTTTCTAACTCCACACGCCCCAGACTTTTCTTTCAATTTTCAAACTTGTAGTCTTCAGCTCGACACTGCGTAAAAATGCTGCTCGAGACTGAGCGATTTTTTTATTTTTTATGATGAACCACTACAACAAAATGCACACACAGCATTACCTCACCGTTGGCCTGCTCACAGACCTCTTAGCCTTATCATCTTTCCAATCGCCCTCCCTCTTCCCTCACCCTTCCTTCCATCCACCGTATGCGCCTCTCCCTCTTTCTACCCGCAACCAATTGTTATGGCTGGTTAAGACCTGTGGGAAGTCCAGAGCCTCTTGCTTTTCTTTTGTTCTCTCTCATTCAGCCCTCCCTCACACCCTCACCTCTGCACCCACAAGTGCACACAGCCAGGTAAGTTATGAAATTGTCATTAAAACAGGAAGGGCGTATACATGGTAAGCCCTGTTGCTAAGATTGGTGGTTCTGTATGGCATCCCAGAGGGGTCAAACTAACCATGGTTACCAAGTTAAAATCACAACAACAACCGCTGATAAGACTCGGAATATGTGAGTAAAAAGATTAGGAGAATCACCCACAATAAACCCTTCCTGACAACCTTTCCAGAACACTCTAACATTCACACAGACACCAAAGCAATTTGTTTTGCAATCACAAAGTCTGTGACGTCAGAGAGCTCTGAGGCCATTAGAGGGAAAGTGGACATGCACAGAGAGGACAATTTAAACAGTAAACATCACTAAGAAGAAGCTGATAACATCAAAGTCAATGATGGAGGGATATTTTTACCTTAGTTTGACTCAAACGAAATCGCAGTGCTATTTGGGCCATTTGTGGAGATAATGGCCAAAGTGATGACAGCAGGGAAACAACATCATGGGAATGTGCGTACTGTATGCATGTGTGTGTGTGTGTGTGTGTGTGTGTGTGTGTGTGTGTGTGTGTGTGTGGAGGGATAATTAGAGAGAACATTGAGGATTGGTTCAGCAGGGGACAAAAGTCCTTCTAAAAACATGTATTTTTATGCCTTCTTCCACAGTTCAGAGCTGAAATGTGTCTTTTTTTCCTGATAAAGTATGATTTGAATTTTACAATGACTTGCCCCCGTGAAATTAAAATGAAAAACCTTTTACGGGTCAGTTGTTCACACTTTTTTATATTACCAACCTTAATCACTATAGCCTTGATAGCATTAGAGTCCTCTTGTTTCATTATTGTTTCCAAATGAAAATTATTTATTGACTATTTCAGTAGACAGAATACAGAAGGAACAGCGCAGGTGGAACTAATAACATTAGTGATGTGCTCTGTTCCAGCAATTAAGGCAATGCAATGCAGACATGTATAATTAGTTAATTAGTTACACCTGTGTTTGACAAATTCAAAAGGGTTCTTGCGAAAAGTATCCAACGTGATTTTCTTTTTGAAAGAGGGCAATGGCTTCAACTCTGGTGCAGTTATAGCTTGTTTGACTATTTAATGGAGAAATATACAGTCTAGTATCCTGTTTAAACGCTGCACATTCTCTCAAATAACTGTTTACAGTTATGTGTAATACTATGTGAGACTTTATGTTTTCAATATGTTTTTATAACTTTTAAATCTGTCCAAATATTGATTTGTATAAAAAATTATCAGATAATCAGACTAGTAATCATATACCAGTTTTGTGTATAGAAGAACACGACTATAGCAAATGAGAAAGTATCTTTGAGCGTAAGTGGATATTTTTAATGCACTTTTTTGACTGTTTCCTTTTCTTTCCATCTAAACTGTTTCCACTCAGAGGGCTCTTGTACAGAAACAACCACATTTTGAATCAGTTCTCACTCTGATTGGTGCCAGTCATGACATGTGCAGATGGTCTGTGCCTGCCATGGCCGGAGAGAACAGGGGTTTCCCAAAAAACAGTACATCAAAACAAGAGAGTTAGTCCTGATGATGACTCGTCCCTGGCTGCAGGCTTTCTGGTCGTCTGTCCCCGTCCCTTCGCCTCCAGCCTCACATTAGTCTAACAGCAGTAAAGCTCTAGATTAGATGCTAATTCAAACCACTGTGCAGACAGTTGTGATGGCATGTCTAATTCTATTTAATGAAGGTTTATAAACTTCCACCACTGCCTCTGTCATTCCTCTAGTTCTCTAGTTTCTCCGCCTGACTCCTTACTCTCCAGCCCTCCCACCCCCCACCCCCTATAGGTGCCCCTCTCTCCCCCCTTCCATCCCTCCATCTCTCCCTCTCTCTCTCTCTCTCTCTCTCTCTCTCTCTCTCTCTCTCTCTCTCAGACATGGGCAGGGTAGGATATCCCGACAAAGCCAGGCTGTACAAACACAGCTCTACGACAGGAAGAACTCCCAGCCCTGAGAGAGGAATTTCCCCTCAGAGCTCACACACACTAATACATACACACTTACACACACATACGCAATTCAGAGACACACAGGCATCCAATATTACCAGGCTAGATTGCTAATCTTTATTTTTCCATATGCCACAATGCTTTGATTGAGCCCTGAAAATATTAGTCTACATACTACAATAGAGATTGTAGTAAACAACATGTGCCATTTATCATTTTAGACAAGAGGCTTTGGTGCTTTAATCATTCAAAGTTAACTACCAGCTATGGAGGCCAGAAACTGGATGGGTAACACTACACTTTATTCTTTGGGTTTGTAGGTTTCCTGTTTGTTGGAAAGACATTTATAATTTTTTACAAACGTTTTTGGTCTGCACCAACTTCTGAGAGAAATATCTGACTCTTTAGCTGATAAATGCGCCACTATGTTCACCAGCTAGCTGCTAACTCTGTCTACCTGCTGTTTGAAGCTGAGCAGGTAGTGAAACAAAACAGTAAAGTTGCAGCCAGACAGCTAAACAATGAGATGAAACTTGCAAAGCCAAGAGGAGCTACAGATTCAAGGGATAAACCTCTCTACGAACAACCCCTTTCACATAATACTATATTTTCACATTGTAATTTGATACATTGTTATAATAAAAATAGCAATTAGAACCATATTGAAAGAAAATTAAATATTCATTAATTTATTTTGGAGACTCTTGGCTGTTATTGAATGTGTTGAATTGTAAGCTTGTGTTCAGACAAATTTCACATTTTCATGTTTCATGTTCAGCTTACCTGAAGTGCAAGTTATTTACTAGAATTAAGTGACTGGAAGTGTACCAATTAAACACTGTCTCTATTTTCCCTATAATTAATAACAAATAACATATGTTTTATAAACTTCTTTGGAAATTATTACACTATGTTAAAATGTATTATGCTATCTTTTACATAGCTCACTTTCATTTGTAATCATCTTGTTCTTTAACATTTATCCATCCCCTATTTTCACCAGACAACATTTCCACTCCCTGACTATTTCCAATTTCCTGAATGCATTAATGATAATGAGAAGTGCCCATGTACGTCCAGAGCCGTGATTAGTTAAGGGTGAGAGATGCCGTTTTAAATTAAAAGTTTTAATTCATGTTATCAACTCAGTGAGAAAATAAAAAGCTTTCCTCTTGTTTGTTTTTTTACAAACTGGAGTTTAAAGGAAAATTAGAAATCTTTCGATTAGTTTTAACATTATTTTATTATTAAATAATTCAGTATTATTTAGCTGCATTTTTGACACGTCTGATAATCTTATATTTATTTTGTCCAGTTTTGGGTCTCCATAGCTAATCAAACAGCATAAATCGTAATATATAATCAACTGCCACACGCTTATCTCTGCAGGTCCGAACTCAGAAGCATCAAGTAAAGTCTACATACAGTAATTAAACAAATGCACTTAAGCCTTTGTGTACATATAAAACATCAGTGCAGCACCATAGAAATCTTTCATGCATACACGCACATATAGGCATGAAACTAAACGACTATTATATATATATATATATATATATATATATATATATAATACTTGATGTGTAGCTGAAGGAGAAAATAAAATGAACAGCAAATTAAAATAACTTTTAATATTCATAATCTTCTGCAGGTGAGCTGGTTGACTTTGTGCACCTGGCAACTCTCACTCTTAGCGTCAGAAAGCTGAAGTAATTACAGACTCGCAAATTTACAAACACAAAAGACAACTCACATGAACACACACACACACACAAACATGCAAACAGTTGTCATGGCAGCAGCTGTGCCTGAGCCCGATTGGATGGCTGACACCTCACCTGCACAGCAAATTAGTGGTGGAGGTAACCACAGTAACAATGCCATTACTATTCCAGTGGCAAAGCTCATACAGTAGATATAGAACCTTGTTGTCAGTTTCATGTTGTGTTAGAATGCTGCAAACAGCTGAAAATATGATATATTTCAGACTGTTTTCCACTCCACTAAAGAATAAAATAAAATGTTATCTGGACACTGAGGCTCCCCACAGACTCACGATTAAAGCAGCCTTGTGTCAAACATGATTATTGTGTTATTGATCGATTCTTCGCTTACAATAATACAGAAGAAAAATCAATCTCTTTGTATCAAGGAGTGTCCAAAACACAGGAGAGCGAGACAGATGTGACTTTAGGGTGGATAATTTGTGAATTTCCAAAGTCTCTGCGGGTATTATCCATCTTCCTGCCCTCAGGTAAAAAAAACACACATACACATACATACACACACACACACACACACACACACACAGCACGAGATGTGGACTCAGGCCCCCGGTGTGCAGCCGTCCACCCCACCCTGCTCCCATGACCCCGTCCCTATAATTAAATGTTTCTGTTCTCGCATTCTTGACATCTCTTTTGTTTTTCTTTCCTTCTGGACATAATTAGCAGTCAACTTTATCTTCCCCTCTTCACCCACCACCAGATACCATCTTCATCATCATCAACTCTCCGTACCCAGTGGTTGAAGAAGTACTCAGATTCTTTAATTAGAATATGATCTTGTAAAAATCTTTCATTACAAGTCAGCGATATCAAAGTATCAAAAGTAAAAGTACTCATTCTGCAGTAAAGTTTCCCTTATTGTATTTATGTATTAATATATACATATCATTATGAGATTGATGCTTCAATGTGTAAGCAGCATGTTATTTTTGTAGCTGCTAAAGGTGGATCTACTAGTTAGGTAGTTTAGTCCAGTGGCTCTCAACATTGGGGTTGGGCCCCTCCAAAGAATCACAGGATATATTTGAGGGATCGTGAGATGATTAATGTGGTTGTAAAGAATAAAAATCTAACTTTTGCTGCACAAATCTGTATTTGAATTACAGTCATTTAGCAGACCCTTTTTTCCAAAATGATTTACAAGTATCAATCTACACACCATAGATGCAGCTACGGGAGCAATTTTGGGGTTGCTCAAAGACACATTGACATGAGACTAGTAGAGCAGGGGATCGAACCACCAACCTTCTGATTGAAAGGCAGCCCTGCTCTCCACTTAGCCACGGTCACCCCATTTACCTTTGGACTTTCCTCCCATTCTTCTTTTTTTTGTTAAAAATTTGATAATTTGACATCTTTAAGCCATGATCAGTTCCCTGACCTTAACCGGCTATTATTGTAACCATAATGATGGTCCCCTAACCTTAACACAATACTTATTTCAACCCAAACTATGATCTTTTCATAAGCCACCAAACAACCAGAGAGTTGTCACATAATTAAATTGTCAGTAAAAAAAACGTACCTATGTGTCGTTCTAAAGGGAATCAACAAATTACATATTATTAATTTTCATTTTGAGTACCTATTGTCTAAAACATTTAAAGAAGAAATTCCACTCTGATGGAACTGCAACTCATAGACTTGCTTCTTCTTTATAGAGTGCTTATTTAATGTTAAAGTAACTAGTAGCTGTCAAGGCTGATCAATATACTGATGTAAAAAGTACCATATTTCCCTGTAGTGGAATAGAAGTATAAAGTACCTAAAAATCATACTTAAGTAAATCACTTAGTTACTTTCCACTACTGTCTGTCCCTCTCTGACTGTCACATTCCTGCAGAGTTAACTGACTTAAAGTGAACTATAGTGGAACAACAGAGGCCTCTCAACATGCCATGCCCTAATCCTCCATGTCGTCCTGCCCCATCTTCACCCGGTCCTCCCCATCATTTATTTTATTTATTTGTTTATTTATTTTGCAGGGACAATGCACACCAATCAACAGCAAAACTGTAGGTGAGCCAGACTCCCCTCCTTTACCTCCTGCTGTTTATGACTCTCTCACCAGGGCGAGTAAGACATTATGACAGACACACATCTGCACCCCTACCCAGAACATCTGTGCCCCACACTGAGATCATCCACTAAACCCTCCCGACTCTCACTTCCTTTTTCGATACTCAGTCTCTCCTCCACAGCGCTTAAATCAACTTTACCCTTTGGCTCATTAATCTTAACTATTTACACCATCATCCCCTCACTCCCTCACATTCCCCATCACAGCCCAGACCGCTTGCCCTCATCCCCTCCAAACCCCCCCCCCTCCTCTTCTCCGACTTCCGCAGGAAATTACCTTGTCTGGATGCTTCACATCCACGGGTGGACTTTCAGAGAGAGGCATTATGAGAGAGAACATAGTCTGGGAGTGGTGTGTGTCTGCACAGGATGGTGTGTGTTAACAGTGTGTGTGCCCGCATTTCTACAGTCTTGATAAACAAATTGAAGGAATTTTACATTTAAGGGATCTCTATGAAGATTGTCATGTGGTTACTTTTGACCGTCTGAGCCAAACTGTGAAATCCAAACCCTACACGTCTGATATTTCTATTTTAAAAAGGAGGCGCATCAATTTTCTATGACAACCCTAACTTATTGGTCTCAAATTGACGTGAGAGAAAAATAGTGAGAGAAATATTAGAGAACAACAGTGGAATGAAAGCATGAAAACACCACTTGGTTTAGATAGGTAGACAGATAAGGGCAACAAACGATTATTTTCATTGTCAATTATTCCATCTGCCTTCTCGGCGACCTGTAACATTTAATAATAACAAGCAATACATCTTTACGTTTGTCTCTAGCCATCGCCATGGAAACTATTCTCCTTAATTGGGAATCCAGTCACCTACTCTCCAATGGCTGAACCTCCTCTCAGAATATATATCACCAGAGTATCTGTCAACATAAGAAAAATGCCTTTTCCGTGATATGTGCTACAGTATTTTGCTACAATAAGGATAATGTATCTCAGTTGACAGGACTGACAGAGCAGAGGTGGAGAGGCATTATGGGACAGGATTAGTCATTACTCAGAACTCTGGTCAGAATATGTTTCATTATGTGACGGCTCAATGAAATGTTTGTGGTTGCTCCTGTCAAGTTTTGGGCAACACAAGAAACCCCGGAGAGAGAAGAGGGAGGATCTATGACAGCTATAGTATATCTCTGCCTGCTCTGTGTAATCCACCGGAACGTGATGTGGCTGAACATCACTGGAGGGCAGTGACACGGAGAACAAAGGGTTTACAATGAGTGAGAGAGAGCGTTAGAGGGTGTGTGTGGGAGCTGTTGGAGGTGGAGGAAGGAGGGTGATGAGATATGACAAGAAGAGAAAGAAATCGATGGCGAAGAAAGTCAACTATTTGCTGTGATTACATCCGTGTAGATATTTAAAGGATTGTATACCATACCTTCAATGACACACAATGACAACCAGAGACTGTAATTTCACTGAGATCATGTAAATCAAGGCACCTCTTCCTCTTTTCTCTCCTAATAAAGAAACTCCCACCCTCAATCCAATTTGCACACAAATGAAATCATTAAAACACGCTTCCCTTGAGACGTTTACCCCCCCGAGTTATTAACTTATCTCTAAAAAGCACAAGCTTCAGATCCCAGAAGAATTAACCTTCTTTGTGTTTTGTGTGTTGCTGGCTGATGAATTCCTGATCTGTGTGTTTGGGGTAGACTAAAAGTGTGTGTGTGTGTGTGTGTGTGTGTGTGTGTGTGTGTGTGTGTGTGTGTGTGTGTGTGTGTGTGTGTGTGTTATGTGTGTGTGTGTGTGTGTGTGTGTGTGTGTGTGTGTGTGTATACAAGTCTGCAGGTTTGTGTGTACAAACGATGTGCACAACAGTATCAGCGTACATACAGGTATGCAAGGCTGCGTAGGAGAGTCAATTAAGGGACAAAAGACAGGAGAGCTCAAACGACAGGAGGAGAAAGAGTGAAAGAGAGACTCTGGAAAGAAAGAAAGCTCCAACTATTCTCCTCTCCTTTCGTTTCCCTTCACTGACTTCCTCCTGTTCGGCTCCCACACAGCAGGAATGCACAGGTTACACGTGTGTGTGAGAGAGTGTGTGTGTGTGTGTGTGTCTGATATGATCAAGTCTCTTCTGATCAGTTTCAGTGATGGAAGGTCACTAAATACATTAACTCAAGTACTATATTGAACTGATATATTGTGTTTTTTACTCCATTTACCTGACAACTAGGCCAACTGGTTACTTTTTGATTAAGATTTTTACATTTAAAGTTCAGTTTTGACATTTTGGAAAAAATGTTTATTTGCCTTCTTGCAGAGAGTTAGATGAAAATATTGACACCTCTCTCTTATCTGTCCGCTTAATATGAAGCTACAGGCAGCAGGCGGTTAGCTTAGCTTAGCATTAAGACTGGAAACAGGGTGAAACATCTAGCCTGGCTCTGTGCAAAGGCAACACAATCCACCTACTTGCTCATCTAATCAGTAACTCAACACATTATATATCATTTGTTTTACCTCAATAAAAAGGATAGAGACGACAATTGGCTACATGCCGGACTATTTATTGTCTCTAAATTTGTTCCAGCTATATAGGGCTGTTTATGAGATGTTATCAGCTCCACCAAAGAGAGAATTTCCTTTTAAACATCTTAGATGATTAAATCTAAACAGTTTGAAGTCTAATTAAAGTGGCAATCTCAAAGATTTTCATTTAAAAAAAATGTCTGTTAAGTCATTATCAAACACTAAAGGAGGTAACACAATGGTGATTGAGCCTATGGACCACTGATGAAAGTATTGCAATGGTTATATATTTGTAGTATTACGAAGCGGGTGTCTGTGGCAAAGTTACTGCTAATTCAAACCGAACATTTTGTTGATAATACTTCTGTACTTTTACTTAAGTGTGATTTTTATTGTAGGAACTTTTCTATTTATATTTCTTAAGAACACAGGGAAAGCAGAATAACAGACAGAGACTGATGGGAAGAAGACTCACTGCAGCTACACCTGAACCTATTTGCATGACTGCCGCACTTTGCATGTTGAACTCAGAGCTCTGCGTCAAGAAGCTGCCTGACAAGAATTTCACTGAGGAGGAAGTGCTTTGTTCACCTCAATGCAGGCTGAAGATAGCTTGTTTTATATGTTGAGGTTCTCAGTTATCTGCCTCTAACACATCTGCCGCCAACACAACACAAATGAAAGGAATGTGATCTGTGGTGCTCAAAGCATCAACGAATGACACTGGAACAAACTCAACAATACAATGTGTCTTTTCACAAACAATGTCATGAGATATGCTACAGACCTACACCCATGTCCCATGTTTGGAACATGGGACAATTGATACACACACACACACACACGCAGACATTAGTGCACACACTTTCAGCCCAATGTGAGAGTCTCGCAGCAACAGTCAGCTATGGCCTCTGGCCGTGAACCTGACCATGAATGAGTTTTAAAACTTGACATGAGGATTATAAACGGTGGGGACTTCACTCCATTCATTTCACATTAACAGTATTTCTATAGCACCTATCATATTGTCATTTGTCACAGGTCCTTTTAACAAAAGAGCAGGCTTTAACCAGAGCTTGATGAACTACTTCTGAGGGACAAAAGGTCAGGAAACATCAGATTTAGTTCCAACAATGTCTGGTAAGCAGTTGTCTTGCACAGAATTTAGACATATAGACTGACAAATAAGCACCACCTGGTCATTAGTTTTGCCCTGTGGACCTGCCAGCTTACCTTCTCTTTAACTTTCCATTCACCCTCCTGACAAACACTTTTGTCAGATAAACAAACTGAGCACTCTCGCTTGGCAGTTCGCTCCGTTCCCCACATCATCCAAACAGATTCAACAGTAAAACCAGCAGCAGAGAGAGGGCTTAAACAAATGACTTTGCATTTATGAACTTTTCCCGTCTCAGCGGAGGCGCAGCAGTTAAAACATCCCAGACCTCTGAGTGTCTGTGATTCTATCGCTGTGGTCAAAATGAAGATACGACCCTTAGAGTATCTGTAAGATCGATGATAGGAGGCAAAGCAAAATCTGGACGAGGTAAACAGCAAAGACATTGCATCAAATCCTGTCATTATAGTTCCTTGACTCCTCGACAAAAGAAATTCTTAGTCAGCTAACACTCGATTAGTCGATTATCACATTACATTAAAGTACAGTCATTTAGCAGATGCTTTTATCCAAAGCAACTTACAATTCAGCTCTCCACTTAGCACAGTCACCTTTCTTATTATAGTTGATTGATTTAATCTGTAAAACAGAGTTTCTCCACAAAGAATCACACAAAAACACCACTCTACATCTTGTATTTACCAGAGAAGTGTTCGTTAGTTTCTTGGCAATAAGTCATTCAGCATGAAAAAAAGCATAAAAACCAACTAACTGACCTCAGGGATCTTAGTCGACTAAGACCAAAATGACCGATTTGTCGACTAATCGACTAAGAGGTGGCAGCTTTAGTGACATATCTGTAAAATTCATCCACTCAACGATTAATGCTACTCTTGTCTGCATATAAAGGAGACTGCGGAGCAGGGGCTGTGAGGTGGTTAGCTTAGCTTAGCATTAAGACTGGAAGTAGGGGGGGGGGGCAGTTAGCCAGCCTCAATCAAATGAGGACAGGCTTATTTTTAAACACTGGACAGAGCTTAGCTAGCTGTTTACTGCTGTGTTGGGTAACCGGTCATATCGTCTAACTCTCAGCAACAAAACAAATAAGTGCCCAAAATTACCCAAAATATCAAACTAGTCTTCTAATACAGTCTTTAAGAGGCTGCTGAGGGTGATTTGATGTTTGGACTTGTTCTGTCCACAGTTCAAGAAAACTTTTGCAGGTTTAAAAATGGACTTTTTCAGTTTTTGAGGGCAGAGAAAATCTACTGGGAGATTATGAGTAAGCATTATAAATCATCATAGCCTACACATTATTCAATACAAAGTATTCTTACACAAACATATTCGTACCATTAACTGTCCATATGTATTACTGCCGTTGCTTCGGACAGGGCACTGGATCTTTTGTTTGGTGTATTAAGACTGTACATGAGACTCACATGATACAGATAAACAGAGAAAACCAGTTGTTTACAGTAACTGGCTGGTAAAAAAGTGAGACATCAGTAACCAGAGCAATCACAGCACAGACTTACAGCAACCTAACAGGGATAAAACCTCCCCTGAAATCTGGATGACATTATACGCAAAAAAAACCCCACAACAAATTACAACTTTGCTCACATTCACAGACACACACATGCGACTGCGCACATTTCCCTGAAGAGATTAGTGGGAGAAAGAACAAGTGAGGGAGGGCAGGGGACGGAAAGAGCTCACCTTTCCTCATAATGACTATGCTCACCTGTTCATCCCCTCACCTGGGGCAGGGGGATCACCCTCCCTTCCTCCCTCCCTCAGAAATGGCCATGCGGATAAAGGGAGTCTTTCAGCCCAAAATGCACGCTGCCACTGTGTGTCCCCGCTCTCTCTCTTGCTCTCTCTCTCTCACTCTCTATGTCACTCGCTCTCTCTCTATGTCACTCGCTCTCTCTCCCCCCCACCATCTCTGCAGCCCAGCCCTGAAACTGATCCAGGTAGACTTTCTGATGGAGAACTTTCTCACACTCCTTTACCTGCCAATCACACACCTCCCCAACATACAGGCAAAACCGTGTGGCACACACATGCAGTATGCATGATGCACACACACTGAAGCGCACACAGAAGCAAACTGTATACAGATAAGGGAAGATAATTGGCTCTGGGACAGAGAGTCTCACAGGTAAATGGGCTGATACTAATCGAGAAGAAGAAACAAGCCAACTCTGTGTTACATTCTCGTATGTGTGAGTGTGTGTGTCTGCGTGTGTGCTCATGTCAACGTGGATACATCAGGAGTGTATGTGTGTCGTGCTGAAGCTTCACTTGGGTTTTGTGCAATATTAGAAACATTATTACAGCACAATATGAATCGTACCAGAGCCACAAGGCCTTTTGTTGCCATTTCTGTTATACTTTCATTATGAGAAAGAAGTCAACCATGCTGAGAGCGATCAAAGGCTAAAAGAAAGGAAAGACTGCAGGAGGAAATACTAAGGAGCAAACAAAACCTCTGCAATCCGCAGAAAAATTGTGGCTCACTCCTTCTTGTCCCTGCCAAGTCGCTTTAAAGGGATTCCCTCTAACTCTAGTTTTATTGATAAACAAGTATTAATTGCAGCAATAAAGAGTCCAGTAAAGAAGCAACTCCAATTGGTGATGATGGAGGGATGGACTGATGGATTATTAGACTTTAAGAGCTCTGCCATATGAGAATATTTGTGTTACTGTTTCTAACTTTCCTTGTAAAGATTTCAGGGATCAAAGCAAACAAAACAAGGTGGAATGATCATATATATATATATATAGTATATTAGGACTGCACCATATTTTCTTTACCTTTTATTTTTAGGGCTTGGTATGTAAAACCTCAGAAAATAGTTAAACCTAGTTGATGTCTTCAAATTGTTTGTTTTGTCCAATCAACAGTCAACACCCACAAAGAAGTTCAGTTCAGTATCATACAATAAACAAAAAATCACAAAATGTTCAAGTTTGAGATGCTCGAATCTGTGATCATTTGGGGCTAAAATTGACTGAAACAATTTAGTGACTATAAAAATAGTTAATCGACTAATGGTTTCCGCTCTAATGCATAACAATGTGCTTAAATTATATATAAATAACAGTAAAGAACAATGCAGAAATACTGTTTTATATGGGCTATGGCTGTCGCAATATCAAATTTTCATTACATAATTATCATGGCCCAAATAATTCACGATAATGATACTATAGTAATTTTTTTATCTCAGTATCAGTCAAATTTGTCTTTAACTTTGTTTATTGTGCGTTTTGCCTCCTTTTTTGGCAAATTAATTAAACTGAAAATATATGTGTATGGAGCTGGAGTGAGAGTCTGTTAACGTAACTGTACAAACGCATTGTTTAAGAGGCACTGCATTATTGAAGGAGGAGGAGGATATCAATATTTCATTTTTTAAATATCACGATTATCGTCACCGGTATTTGGCAATACGGGCTATCAAACACTGTTTTGCTTGAAGCGCCATATAAAGACATGAGGTTTTTTTTTTTAGCTTCTTCCTGAATTTATTTGGAGAAAAACCTAAAGAAAAGAGAGAGATGGAGGGCAGGAGGAGGAGAGAAAGGTGGATTGAATGATCGATTATCTCAGCTACACTCACTTACTGGGGGTGCTAATGCAAGATTAATTGGTCTGCTCTTTAACGAGGACACAAGATGAAGCAGCAAGCAGCGTTCAATACGCCCCGGAGGACCGAAAGGTTTTGAGTGCAGAAAGTTCAGGATGGATGGAGGAAAGAAGGGAGAAAGAGGACAGAAATATCCAGAGGAAGAAAAAGATACAAATCTGAGAAGATCAAGGGATGAGAAACCTTACTGCACATAAATATAATGAGATTCTGTAATATTGTGGAGTAATTTCTTTTATCACTGTAATCACATTGTGTTTTTTTATAAAATATTGTGAATCCAGGAAAATGTCTAGCTGAGGGTAAAGCATCTGATCAATCATTTAGATGACGTCTAAACGGTTTATGTCTTTTGACATAAGAATTCTAATGATGATATGAACACTTGACATGGTTATGGCCTTAGTTTGACCAAACGTTTTTCTCTGCAAATTGTTTAATCTGAATGATTTGTAGAGCTCTGAAGACACGTCACAGCTGTGCTTTAAGCTAAATGCTAACATCACAAACCATGATCACACGTTGATGCTAACAGGCACAATTTTTTCCATGTCCACCATCTCAGTTTAGCGTGTTAGCATGCTGACATTCACCAATTAACACTAAATACAAAGTACAGCTGAGGCTGATGGGAATGTGATTAGTTTTGCAGGTGAACTATTAGTCCAAACAACAGCTGTGTGAAATAGCGCTACTGCTTTATCTATATTGGGATTAATATTTGATTTCAGGAAATTGTATTCATTCTTTGTGGTGGTGGTCTTTGTTTTAGGCAAGTTGGCCCACCTCTGCTATAATTTGATCCACAATTTGTTTGTCACTATATCAGTCAAGGCAATCACTAAAAAATTTAATTTCTCCATGAAATTTGACTTTCTATTAGCAGGCAGTCCAGACATTAACTTTACAAGGGCATTTTTCTGTACCGAAACAGATACTGTGATATACCATATACATTTAAAATAACCTCCAGTACTCTCACCCATACCCAGACAAAGAACAGAAAAGGTGTAAAAGCATGCAAGTCTGAACTATGAGTGTCATTGTTATTCAACTCTAGCTTCACTTTGAGTGTATTGTACTTGAAGCGTAGTCTGTTCCCTTGGTAACCATACTGATAACCAGCACTGCCCCTGTACTTACTGGCCACGCGTATTTGAAGGGAATGACAATGTGTCCATTAGACCCATCCTCTCCTCCTCCTCCTCCTCCTCCTCCTCCTCCTCCATCGTGTCCTCGATGGTAGAGCGACTGGGAGTTTCCACCCAGGATCCCCGTGCTGCCCAACCCGAAGGTGCAGGCTCCAATTGGAACGACCCGGGCCTGGTACTCCTTGAGGCAGGCCTTGAAGAAAGTGTCACATTGGTCCCTGGCAGAGCAGCGCTGCCCACCACTGGCCTGCAGGTCACAGCAGTCTCCACTCTGCAGAAGTCCGAGGGGGTTCTCAAAGTAGTGGATCTGAAGCTCGAACATACCGACTGCACACACAACCTGAGTCCAGAGAGAGGAGGAGCCGAGAGGAGAGGAGAGAGTTACATTAATATATGATCTGTTATTAAACAAAGGCAGTGCATGGAAACACAAGCAACTACAGTATGCAAGTTCTCACGGATGCAAAATCATCAAACATCAACAGCTGAAATTTAAGGGTAAGTTTAGGTTGTGTGAAAACCTTTTAAAGATGGCTGCCTCGATGGTAGAGGAGAGTTTAGAGCGTGTGTTTGGTGGTGTGGGTTTTAATGTGCTGAGTTTTGCTGTCTAGGAAAGTTGTAGATACCAATTAAGCTTCGGAAATGGACAGAAAGCATTTAAGAAAGACAGATGAAAGAAGTTTTTAGTGACAAATGAAAGCGAGTGTAACAGAAGCTAATTTGAAACTGGACGGGATTTCAAGTCTCTGTAGAACAGAACGTTTTCAAGGAATAGAGCGCCACGTTGGGAAAACACTTATGAGCTTTCTTGCCGAGAGTTACATGTGAAGATGTGACTTTCAGCAGAGATTACAGAATAATCAAGACATATGCAGCACATAATCTCCTGTACAACCATAAATCAGCGTTCAGTTTACAGATTAAAAAATCAAGATATTACGTGTAAATGAATAAGCTTTAGAGGTGCTCCTAAGCACCTCTAACCGGGATCACTTAGACAGATCCAAGCTAGCTGGTTCCCTCTTTCCAGTCTTTGAGCTATGCTAAGCTAAAGGCTATGGCTGTAGCTATATATTTGCTGTACAGACATGAGAGTGGTATCAAACTTCTTAACTTAGTCGCCACAAGAAATAAAATGTTGAGCTGTTCCTCTAACTTTTGGTGTTTAGTAATACATGGAGGCTGTTTCTTGCTGAGGTATTGCTGCTCATCAGAAGTAATTGTTGACCACTGTAAGGACACACAAACCTTTAGCTGCAGTGGTCTTTTGCAACAGCCAGGACACTAAATCCCATTTTTGGCCACAAAATTTAAAATGATGGTTTGGCAACTTCTGTACAGAACCACCCGTTTTTTCCACAATGACAGAAAAATCAGCAACGTTATTAATGACAGATGCATGGGACTAAACACTGTAAACCGAGAAAAGAACCACAATCCCCTCACACTCAATTTATACATCTTGTCCTTCATTCGATAAAATAGAAAACAGGAATTTCATCTGATAAAAACATCATAATAAAATACCTCAATTCATAAAGTGTTTGAGGGCAGATTTTCATATTTCCTGCAATGTGCTGTCTCACTATTTCTGGGAATCAGCAGCAGCCTGCATGTCTGCTCTGTATCATGTGTTTATCAGTATGTAGCAAGACAACAGTCGTCAGACAAGTGAGTGAGAGAGAGAAAAAAATGAATGAGGACATGATTTTGATTCCCACAACTTTGCTTGACCTTTAACTTTTCCATCCAAATCATGCAGAGACACACTGCCCGACATAAAACCATTTATCTCTCAACTTCATTGTTTTTCTTTTTTGTTCTTTACTTCACCTGTGTGTCACCACCACTCCCTTCTTATTCCTCACTCTCTCTTCCCAGGAGAGGAAGACACTGGGGGGGGGGGGGGGGGGGGACGACTCCTCCTCCTTCCTTCTTTCTCTATGAGCTGTAACCCTCCTGTCATTTCTCTTTCTGTGGTTATCAACTCTTTTCTGCAATGTTGCCATGCTCCTTTTCATCTGCCTCCCTTTCTTTTCTCTGTGTTCCCTCCCTGTTTAAAGATGGGTGGAGGAGACACACACACACACACACACACACACACACACACACTAGAGTTAACAAGACCCCCTGGGAGTCTCAGAGCATTGGGGTCAGGTTTATGCATGCATGCGTGCGTGCATGCGTGTGTGTGTGTGTGTGTGTGTGTGTGTGTGTGTGTGTGTGTGTCACTGTAGCAGCATGAAGCTTTGGCTTCTTCCAACAATTGCAAATACAACATAAATGAAGCCACTGTTATCTCAGTTTGCCATGCAACCTCAAGTGATGAATAAATCTGAATAATTCATAGCCCTTTTCAACATCCTCGCACAATCATTGAGCTTAATTATTGCTCATTAGGTCCAGGAAGTAGAGTCATGTATCCCCAGCGGTGTTGTACGCTTCATCATGGACAGAAATCACTACAACCAACAAGCTCTTAGTCTCATGTGTCTGCCGCCCGACATCGAGCCAGAATCTCAGTCGCTCCATTGTGTTTGGTTTGTGTGTCCCTCTCATGCCCCTGTCCCTGAGCCGAGAGGGGTTGAGGGGGTGAGGTGGGAGGGGTCAGGGGCATGGGGGGTGGGGGGGGAACTGGTCTACATCAAAAGGCTTGTGGAGATACAGTGGCGCTCATCACTCTACATCCTCCTTTCTTCCTCTCCTCCTCTCGCTGCCCGAGCCATTCCCTGCATACCAGCATTTCAGCGCTCGGACTCACCAGAGAGAGAGAGAGACAGACACAGGGAGAGAGACAGAGAGAGGGAGAGAGAGGGAGCGAGAGACAGACAGAGAGAGAGAGGGAGAGAGAGACAAAGCCAAGTCTCTGCAGGAGAGCGTTGGGCAGTTAAAGGATCACTACATATAAAACTCAGAGTGGCTCACAAACAAATCCTCTCCATCTAAACACATTCACGGGTCACTTCCTGATCTCTGTTTCACTGTAAAAGGCAGGCGAGACCGTTAGAAAGTAGAGCAGCAGTTTGAATGCAAGTCTAAAGGAAAAGTTAAAAACCATGAAACCCCAATAATAAAGCACAATTCTTCATCTTAAGTGCTGCAGCTATCGTTCACAACAGTACAACAGTCAGACAGTACAAAGCAAACAAAAAATCAATGAAATGAAATGTTAAGTCTGATCAATATGTTTAAAATATCAAATATCTTGAAAATGACAAGGTTACTCATGGTAATCCACAGACCATTGCTGTGAACAGTTAAACTGAGTTTCTTTGTGTCTAAATATTACAGACAATTCTATTTGAAAAGATATTACTACATTCAAAAACATTTTTGTGGTCTTTTAAATGTCAATGAGCTGAAACAATGACTTTATTAATCTATTATTTGATCAACAGAAAATGTATGGGAAACAATGTTGATGATCAATTCATGATTTAAGTAATTTTACATTGAAAAATGTGGAAAAAATGTCTGTATCAGCCTCTAAAATGCCAAGAGTGAATGTTTTTCTTCATCTGAATATCTTTGGTTTTAGAATTATTGTTCAGACAAAATGAGCTTTTTATAGAAGTTATCTTTGACTTGTCTCAGCATTTTATTTTCTGACATTTTATGGACCGAATGATAGAAAGTATCTGGCATATTAATTGATAATACAAATATTGGCAGCTATGAGCTTCTCAACACCTCAGCACATCTCAACACATTGATGTCCTGAGGGATTTCCAGTTAGAACAACAGGTTTCCTGAGTATTCAAATCACTTGCTTATAAAGACTATGACAAATACAAGCTCTATTGTATGTGAAACAGTTTATGCTCCTGATGCGTGACACATTTGAGAGAAAGCTGATGATAAAGTGTTGACTAACCAAATTTAACCTTTTGAATCTGACAGACTGAAACTCACGTTGTCACAGTATCCCCAAGGCTCACGCTGTGCTGCAGTTTGAGCCTTGGTGAGACTAAACCTGGACAACAGACATCACGCTGGACAGTCAATAAGCTTCACTCTGTAAGCAGGTCTGAGTATGTCCTCGTGAACATGATGTCCTGTCTTCTGCATTGATAAATAGTCCCCGGCAGTAGCAGAGGATCCAGAGTGTGTGTTTCTCACTGCAGTGCGGTCAGAGAATGGAGGGAGTGGAGAGTGTTGTTCCTCAGCTGTGAGGAGGTTGCAGAGGTGCAGAGAGAGACACGCAGAGCTGCCCGAACGTTCAACATTCACACGCCCCGGAGTTTATTCGGCTGTGGCCCCAGGCTCCACACACACCCAAGACACAGATGCTGAATGTAAGCTTAGTGTTTAGAAAAAAACATGCACACACAGACACAGACACACACAGCACATGCACACTTTTAAGCACCTCTGTGCCTGTTCTTGCTACTGGTGGATCCTGTCACACATCACAGACATCCTGATCAGGCCAGCAGCAGCAGCAGCTGACAGCTTGCAGGGCAAAAACCTGAAAAATGTTTTGTGGGTTTTCGCCTTCATGCACAATATTATGTTGGCATATCCAAAGCATTTCCATTCTACCAAAAATAATGTCCATAATGCCTTAAGCTAATGCTTGTCTGAATCACTGACAAGTTGCTGCAGTGACTATATGCTGTTTTGTAGAACGCACAGTAACACACAAAAGAAAGTCAACGAGATGTTAAGATCGAGGGGATAGAAAACAGTCAAAGAGTGTCTATATTGCAAATAATGTAAAAATAACAGCAGATGCAGCTGCTGCAAGCAGTGGACACTGAACAGAGGGTGTGTGATGCGAAATTAAGGAGCTATTTATCGTCTTTACTGAGGAGCCATCACAGTCCCTGAAAAAAAAGGTTGTATCTAAATAATAACCAATTGTTCTGTTTAAATTATGCTTGGTTTGTGTGTTGTACGCCTCATTATATACTTTTTGTTTACGAACAATGGAGTAATAAACACTAACCTCTATAATACTAAAAATAACCGTGACCCTGCTTAAATATTCATATGCCAATACACATTTTTGCTGTGACATTTGCAGCCCTTCTAAAACAGGACTACAGTAGTGCTAGTCTTGCGTGGGATAATAGACACCAGCGGGCAGAAACAACAGGTGGGCACAGCGCCATGTAGGAGCAGAATGAGGGCAGCACAAAGAGGGAAGGGACAGGGTGTGTGCGTGCGTGTGTGTGTGTGTAGACTCCATTATTGACAGTTTTCACGCAGCTGTGATAAGAAATACAGACTGAACCACATTAAAAGTCAGCTCCGGGGGTTTAAGTACATGCCGCCCGAAATAGCACTTAATCGGTGGCTTACCTGCGGTTGTATCGTGAGCGCGACCAGAAAAATCACAGTCCGCTGCAGGTGGAGGTGTCCCCGGTGTCGGTCACCCCTCGTGCCTGGCCTCGCAGTGATCTTTCCGCTCCCGTTTCTGGAATCGAGACCAGTTACCCTGTGCGCTCCTGTACTCTCCATCCCTGCGTCAGGGGATCGGGGACCGTGTTCTGCGCTTTGGCGGTGTGTCCCTCTCCTCCTCCTCCCTCCCTGCGTCCGTCAGTCCGCCCAGCTCTCCTCCTCTCCGGTTCTTAAACCCTGAAACTCACGCAGAGCCACTTCATCGCGTCCAGGTCAGAGAAACCATAACTACCTCTGTCTCCGCTTGGATGTATCCCCCCTACCCACCCACCTCATAAAACGCACACCTGATCAACCCCTTGCCGCTGTGTCCGGGGTGGATTTCCACTGGGAATGACACATGCACATGCACACAAACACATAAACACACAAACACGCAAACACGCTCCCCTTTGCGCTGTATTCCTCCCACCACCTGAGTTAAGAGGCTTTAAAAGGTCCAATCTGCCGGCTCACTTGACTTGAACTCTTATCCAAATGAGCTCACACTCTCTCTTCTTCTTCGGTCTCTCTTCAAGCCTGATTCACGCACAAAAAGACTTTTTAAAAAAATCCCAAACATCTATGTTCGTCCTACTTCGTGATGAGTGCATGAAAGCCGGCACCGAAGTTGCGTCTCTCCAGGGGAATGATTTCACTTTGCGCTTCTCTCATCTAAGCCGGTGGTTGGTCAGTTGTTAACCCGATACGAAGCCCGGCGGCAACAGAGTCAGTGTGGGAAACAATGAGAGAGAGAGAGAGAGAGAGAGAGAGAGAGAGAGAGAGAGAGAGAGAGAGAGAGCATGGAGGGTGTGTCCTGAGGCAGGGAATATCCGCCTTTCAACTCTTGTCCGGATGGTTCCCAGCGCGCACCAATTCGCTCATCCTTCTCTCGCTACACTGCGCAACCTGCGGACCAACCCTCCCAAACTTGTTTTTTCTTCTAAGTATGTCACATGTACGCATGGGATTATCCCGAATGCGTTTCAGTTCTCCTCTGTGGGTTTACCGTTTCCTCTCTACCTTTTGTGGCACCTCGCTGGTTCGTCTCCTCCGGTTGCAGAGCCCTGCTGTCCCGCGGCTCGCTTCAAAGCGCCGCCGCACCAATTAACTGCTCGTCACAGTTTTGCTCAGGCTCGGGTGGCCTCTGAACGGGAACGTTTCTATGGACGCTTGAAGCTGAAGCCCTCCGTAATTAAAATACCACTCTGCTACAGATGGTGACACGAAAGTGACAAATATATTGACAAAAAACTAACAGGAAAAAAGAAACGAAACTGCAGCTTTGGAGAGTTTATATTAAAGATGATAGTTACGCGTGGCACAGGTGTCTATACACGCACCTGATTGTCATAACCACATTTATGATTAGACTTGTCGGCTGTGGGAACATGCCGCCGCTTTATGATGCCGCCGGCTGCAATAAATACTAACCGGGTGAGCGCATGGATATAAAAGAGAATTGTGGGGCATCTAGGCTTCCTTTGAATATTGGCACCGGTCACATGGCATACTTTCCACATCTGACTTCCGGAGCTCGTCTTGTTGGATGCATTGACCTCCACACAATGTACCTTCTTCATCGGAGGAAATCTAATGAGATTCTGTCTCCCTCCTCCACGAGTTTGTTGCTCAAGAGCTTCCCTGACAACCGCTGGTGTTTTCAGCGGCCCGGCGCTCTGCAGTGACCCCCGGAGCAGAACAGAGGGCTCTTAAGGAGCAGAGGGGTTGATTTGCATAGCGGAGCAGTGACCTCCAAAACATGAGCTGAATCCTAACGAACCATCCGGAAACACGCAGATATGACTGGGTCTGCTCAGAAGCTGCTGTGTGTGTGTGTGTGTGTGTGTGTGTGTGTGTGTGTGTGTGTGTGTGTGTGTGTGTGTGTGTGTGTGTGTGTGGTTCACCTGAGCTGGACTCAATAAAAAACAGCAACCTTCAAACTCTGTGGGTTTTTGTTACATAGAATGTATTTGGCACCATCTAATGGTCACATGTGTGCATTTGGGCAGAATCACCATTTAAGTCTTAAGATAATATAGCTGGGAGCTTCTGGTGCACGTGACCATTCTGTGCTGTTTATGTCAATTTCTGCTCTTAAGCGTCAAAAACAATCTGTCTAAAAAGAAAAACTCTCATACACACATACAGTTTTAGAAGTTAGTTTTAATGTCAGTATACCTTAAATAATGACTGGCCCACTGGCCGGTCTGTGGGTTGGGTTTAAGTAAACACCATCTTAAAAAAGCAAAAAGTGCCCGTGGATACAGATTATGCACCGTCACCAGCTGATGTTTGAGCTCACTCACAGACACAACTCCCAAACCTAGCCCACCGGATACGTAGCAGTTGCCTTTCAGTCCCTGCAACTGAAAGATCACTGTGTTGGTGAATGGAAAGGCACTCGGCGTGTTGCCAAGAGCATGCGACACTCACTCACACATGGCGCCCTTGTGGCTAAGGTCAGCGCTTTCTCAAGGCAAAATAAGGGAGTGTGGAAAGGCTTGGGAAACTACAGAAGAATGTGCATTTCTGTGTACACTGTTGAGCTGACCTGAAGACAACTACTCCGGCCACAGTTTAAGTCCACAACAGGGAGGCCCAGTGTGCGCCTGCCGCAGCGCAGTGAGAGTCTAAATTAAGCTTTTCAGGCTGGATTCACACATCACTCCGCCCCGCACTCATGAATCCAGCCTTTGAGGGGAGGTGGTAGTCCTTATTGGCCTGTAATTACTTGTGTAGAGGCCTTTGAGGGTGTGCTGCACAACACACAGCAGGCATTTACTAATTGGCAAACTCAAGACAATTGTTCCCATTTGCGTTCATTAAATATCACATCAGTTTACTCATAGTGTTTATGGAAAGAGGTCTACAGCATAATCAGAATTATGACATGTTTGTTATGCTACCCAATACTTTAACTCCACTACATTATGAAGAAAAGTACTGTTCTATTCACTTCACTAAATTTACCTGACAGCTTTAATTTTGTAGTTCATTTGAAAAATATGATTTTGAAAATTTATAGCAATGCAGTTTTACAGTGAATTTAACTACTATAGATTTATCTGTGTGTATGTACATATACACATGCATATACAGTTGTGGTCAAAAGTTTACATACACTTGTAAAGAACATAATGTCATGGCTCTCTTGAGTTTCCAGTTATTTCTACAACTCTGATTTTTCTCTGATAGAGTGATTGGAACAGATACTTCTTTGTCACAAAAAACATTCATGAAGTTTGGTTCTTTCATGACTTTATTATGGGTTAACAGAAAAAGTGATCAAATCTGCTGGGTCAAAAATATACATACAGCAGTGCTAATATTTGGTTACATGTCCCATGGCCATTTTCACTTCAATTAGGCGCTTTTGGTAGCCATCCACAAGCTTCTGGCAAGCTTCTCGTTGAATCTTTGACCACTCCTCTTGACAGAATTGGTGCAGTTCAGTTAAATTTGATGGCTTTCTGACATGGACTTGTTTCTT
>NW_027176262.1:13634730-13767230 GCF_023349555.1 Cebidichthys violaceus
TTGCTCGAGGAGTTGAGTGTAAAAAAAGAAAATGTAAACCAGCATGGATACTGATCAGTAGGATGGGGAACTCCTCCATACATTTACCTGACCTATGGTGTAAGTCAAGAGTTCTATAAGTGTGGTACAATAATACACAGCAACTTGATGCAAAGGATGTATACTTACATGTAATCCTGAACGAGGGGAGAGAAAAAACACCGCCCGAACTGCACTCTTGAACGTCAATTTCTAAAAATGTTTCATAGTTTGGGTCACTGCTGTACATTTCTAAAAAGACCGGTGTGTGCGCGCATGTAAGAAAAAGACCGTACTGGAAAGGAGTTATTTCTTAGCAAATGAGATCTTCATGGCGTTCGCTTGTGTGATCTTAAAGCCTTGTAGTGCGTCTCGTGCAGCGCCGGCCTGCACCTCGTTCTCAAACTCCACAAAGGCGATGTCGTGACGGCCAGGGACCAGACGCACCTCCTTGAACCCGGGGAACCTGAAAACACAACAATACAGTCAGGCATCCAATAAATGGATGAATACAAAAGTGCAAAATCAAATGCAGAGAGGGAGTCGTTACTAACTGGTTGAAGAGCATCGAGAGCATGAGTTCGTTAGTCTCCTCTGGCAGGTTGGTGAGAAAGAGGATGTGATTGGGAGGATTTTCTGCAACCTGTGAGGATGGAAGACAGTAGAGATCAGAATACAACCACCAGGGCAACATTTAAAAAAATTAAATATAATGCCAACATACCTGTTGGGGCATTTGTCCAGGCATCTGTCCAGGCATCATCTGTCCAGGAGGCATGGCACCAGGGGGCATCTGACCAGGCGCCATCCCCGGAGGAGGCATCATGCCAGGAGGTGGCATATAAGGCGGCTGGCCCGGCATGTGCATCATACGGGGAGCCTGGCTCATGGGAGGCATTCCCTAAAGAGGGAAGTACAACAGCGACGAGCGTGTCAGTTCCCACCATCTTATTCCTATTTTTGCCCCCTACCTACACCATCAATGACCTCCACTCTAACCTGGGGCGCCTGTACGCTATTGTTTATTCATTAATCCTAAAAACTGATTAACAATAGAACCCCATTGCTCTACTTACAGGCATGGCAGCAGGTACGCCAGCAACCATGGGCACCGCAGCTCCTGGTACACCCTTCTTAGCTGCTGCTGCTTCAGCTCCTTTGATCTTCTTGATCCTCTCCTTTTTACGATCTCGCTCCACAAAAGTCCCCTTCATTTTAGCTATGATGTCTGAGTCTATCTTGGCATACTGTATACGCTGGAAGAGAAAGATGAGAGGCTACAGTTTATATGCAATTGTTATATTGTGTAGATCATTTGTGTCATCTTTAAATATATGTAAAGCCTCTCTGGTGTGGTAATCACTATGTGATTAACCTACCATGGGTTTGTCGTAGAAAGGAAATCCCTGCATGGATCTCAGAGCATTGGAAGCGCTGTTAACCTCTTTGAAAATGACAAAAGCCTGACCCTTCATCTTCAGGTTTCGTGCGACCAAGATGTCCAAAATCTGTCCAAACTGTGAGAAGATGGCGTACAACGACTTTTTCAACTCTGCAGAAACAGGAAAAAAGAGAAACCATCAGTTTGATTAGAGAGGTCCTCTGTGAGCCGTGTGTGTGTTTACTTGGAGCCAGCAACTTAAAACTAGAAGGTAACATTAACGATAAACTCACCATCTTTCTTGATTTTCTCATTCAAATTGTTGATGTAGATTGTATGATTGAGCCGTACATCCGGAGTGGCCATCTTTTAACCTGCGGATGAGTGGTCGGAGGGAAAACTCTTTAAATGTTCCGCTTAAACCAGATAAGAGTACAATTCTTGATTAGCCGCCAAGCAGCTAACGTAACAACCGTCCAGCTTCAATAACGTGGGGTGAACGTTAGCCTACAAGCTAACTACTAGCTACAGCTAACGTTCTTTAGCACACTAGCTCTAAATACTATAATATATCACTTACGCCCGACGGCCCTCGTTATCGCATAACGTACAAATAAGGTATCTAATTCCACAAATGTTTTTGTAAAAGGTATTGATTAACAAGAAATTATTTATTTAATCAGCTCGGTGTCGACGGAATGCTCACCTCGAAGTGCTGAATAAAACCCCGTGCCCTCTCAAATCCCGTGCTCTGTTCTCGCGTTAACAAAACAATACAGGGGCCATTTCCGCTAAATATAGTGACCCATCAGATTCGGTGACCACCGCAAACGTTTTATTTTTATCACACTTTCTGTATTTTGCGATAGCTGCTGTTACCAAACGTGGTGCCAACATAATGTTTAGAAAGGACCACATATTTTCACAGAAAAAATGGACCCTTTCGATACCGACTGATTGACAGATTTTGATAGCGCGGGTCACACAATGTGGTGAACACCTGTTCCCGTTCAGATGAGTTTAGCGCCCATTTATTGCCCTTTTGAATCGTATTTTTTTGCAGGCAATAGTTACTCGGACACATACATTAGCAGTGCAGCCGATAGCAAAATGATGTAGTGCCATTATCCCACACATTACAGCCTATGACCTGCACTCTAGTGTGGATGCAGCAGAGGGCGGTATGACCCTTTAACCGTTGGTGTGTGAGCTCAGCCGACACGAAGAAGAGTCACTCTGCCAAATATGGGTAAAACCTGAACACCGGCGCTGTTAGCACAGCTCTGCTAGTCTCTAAAGTGGGTGTAGGACCTAGTGTATAAAATATGACAAATACTTTTTGTGAGCGATTGCCGTTAAAAGGAGACGAACGTTGATATCGGTTTCTCATTAAATAGCATTGAACACCGAGCGAAGATAACTTCACTAACTTTTCGCCTTGCTTGCAGGCTACAGAGCGAGCAGGCTAGGAGGTAGGAGAGAGTGAAGGGTGAGCGGGTAGGCTGCATGCATTACAATGTAATGCATTACATTGTAATGCATTACAATGTAATGCATGCATGTGAATACAATTGTGAAGAGCTGCTGTAACTTACCTCTTTCCAAAGATGCACAAAAATACTAACCAAAGTACCACCTCTGTCAGGGTTAATTCAAAAGGAACTCAGCAGAGATGTCAGTGGAGTTCCCCCTGTTACCACCTCCTCCTCCTCCACCTGCTCCAGGTCCACCACCTCTTCCTCCAGCCTCATCCCCTAAGAAGAAGCTGTATCAGACTATAGCCAGTAGCAGAAGTGCTGTGGAGGGGAACCACACAGAGGCCCGCTTACTGCTCAGTCAGAGAGAGAGCAGGTGAGATTTACAACGAGAGATGACAACATAATTAGTTTTGCTCATTTAACCTGAACATCAGATGTTGTAACTATAGTTTGAGCACAATCAATTAGTTACAAGATTATAAGATACACATGTACAATCTGATCCAAATGCTCTGCAATACATCCTACCTGTGTGAATCATATGAGGCCAGAGGCAATATGGTAATTGAAAATACAAAAAATTCACAGAAAAAGAAACCTGCAACTACTATGGTAATCAATTTATCATAAAGTAATTTTAAAAGGACAAATTCCAAATTTTCTTTTACTTTAGTTTCTCAGCTGTGAGGCTTTCTTGCTTTTCTTTGTCATTTGTGATAGTTAATTGAATGTTTTCAGGTTTTTGACTGTTGATTGGCCAAAACCAGCAATATGAAGAAGTCACCTGGGCTTTTAGGAATTTGTAATGACCATTTGTCACCACGTTATTTCACTTTATAAACCAAACGGTTAATGAAGTACTTGAGTTGCAGCTCTAGAGGTGTTGTACTGGACTGCTTTATGTTGAAAGGGGTTGCTAATATTTTGTCCACCTAAATTTACAAACATTAAGTCGTTTGGAAAAACCTCAATATATGGTAATATAATCCTGACTCAACAATAACTACAGCCTCACAAATTAAAGCAGAGTTGAATCAACGACTGACACAAAGTCAACACAAATTGATGCCTCAAAGAGAAAGATCTATCGGCCTTTTTCACAGCAGACATCTTTATTTGTAAAAGTAAGAAAAGCACTGTGAAAATGTCTCACTTGGATTGTAATATAATGTGTATTTATGTTGTGGGTTTACTGGTGTGCTTCAGTTTTAGGAAGGACCTGCAGTGGATACTGGTGAACACATATGTGCCCTCCCTCATCCAAGATGGTCCACAGTAAGTCAGTAAACTATGGTGTCAGACCCAGATGTGCCAAGTAGAGATGCGACCGATCGACCGCCAAGCTGTTGTCAGCTGATCGAACATGTCCGGTGACTGGTGGATCAGATTTTTTTGCCAGACAATTTTATTTATAAGATGATTTTATTGGCCATTTTGCCATTATTAGATACACAGGTTACATAGACTGGAAGGGAGAGAGAGAAGGGACGACATGCAGCAAAGAGTTAGCTACCTGCGTGCCTCATTTCCCCAAATTTAAATTTTGGGAAATATGGCGCCAATAGTAACATCACAGCCACACACACAGCCATAGCTGTACAATTGAATTCTCCATTAAAGAAAGTTACAAAAATGTTGGCGTTGTCAATTATAGATCTTTAAAAGAAAATAGGAATCGGCAAGTCTGACTTTTAAATAATTGGTAATCAGAATCGACCCAAACAAATAGCAATCGGTGCATTTCTGATGTCAAGTAACACTTTAATCTACGTTTGACTGAATAGCACTTTTATAACTCAAATAAAACAGTTACCAAAACTGTTGTATGTTCAACGGGGCTATGGTTTTATTAGTTTGACCTGAATTCTGTTCTGTTTCAAGTCATCAAACGTGATATGATCTCCCAGCTTGTGACTGAGTGTGTTATTCATTTACTTTCAGGTGCGGTCTGGTGGCTCTGTGGATGTCCGCTCACCTTCGAAAGCCTCAGCTGAGCATCGCCATGGAAACTATCGTTCAGACGGCACTGAGCAGGGGATACACGGCACAGGGGGAAATGTTCTCAGGTAACAAAAGTGTGTAAATGGTTTTGAGTCTATTTTGGAGGATATTGAATAAAAAACAGAGTGTGGAACAAAGAGGGGTGTGTGTCTCTGTTTTAATGGATCACCCATTTTTTGTTTAAGGAAATTGGAAGTTATCTGATAGCACAATGAAGCGTTGAAGATAAAATTCCTACCTTGACATCACTGGATGTTTTCAGAAGTACAAATAAGACATTACACTCCAGATGTAGGACGTAATAATAATGTGGATTGCAACTAAAATAAGTTTTTTTTAGTATTAATTCACTCTTTATGTTTCACAAGCAGCTAAAGTGCAATTTCAACTGTTTATGATGTCTGGTTTCTTTATGTTCTCATTAAGATTTTTATTTTGTCAGCTGACAACATGGCCCTGCTGGCAGAGGAGGTCTGTGGCTGTGAGGCAGAGCTGCTGTCGGGGGGTTTAAGTGGTCATAATGCTGCAGCCATCATCACACACCTGTGGGGGAGACAGCCTGTTCTCATCCCGTATCCTAGACCCAAACTAAACAGCCATGAGGGCTGTTGTGATGGAAACAAACTTCACTGTGTGTGTTTTGTTTTTTTTAAACTGCTACTTGTGTCATGAAAGGACATAATTCCTTGATGGTACGTAAAGATATGATGAGGACTACAACCATGAGCCGTGCCAGCGGAGCGGCCACAGGGCGCACTGGGCAGTCGCTTCAGGTAACTGGTAGCTCACTCACTGGAGGGGTGTTTCATAAAGGTGGCTCAGAAACAGCAGGGCTTATTGTGAAAGGTCTTGAGTTATCCCTCACAAATTGAACCATGGTAAGTCCGTTTCATGAAGCTGGTTTGGAGCTTTTTCACTACAGTTAACAAACAAAATTGAACTTTTGGCAGCATATTGTGGGTCAGTAGTGAGCTCAGAATTTTTAGGTGTGGATGTATTTGATGGAACATACTATTGAACAACTCTGACATCTCAAAATGGACACCAGGCAGGTAATTTATTATATATTAAGACATTAAGATAAGTTGTAATTTTTAGGAAGTTCTCAATCACTTTGATTGTTAATTGGTTTGTACACATAATATAACGGTCTCCACATGGTGAAAATACTTTTGAATTACTTCAAAAATGGCTGTCTGCATTTTTAATAAATGGATATCTGGGTATATTATCCATCAAATTTTATTTTGGGATATTTAAAGAGTAAATAATTGAAGTGAAAATGTTTCTAGCTATATCTTGCCGTTGTCAAACTTGTTTATTTGTTAATATATATTATATTAATAGCATATTAAAAGCACAAATGAGTGTAATACTGTGCAGTTATATGAGAACAACATCCACATGTCACAAAATTGACACATCTATTGGTTTTGTTCCAGGTGTTCTCCTCGGTGTGGACCAGGGGAGCATGAGCAGCGAGCACACCCGGCCTGATCCCTCTCTGCCCTGGCTCTGCCTGGCCGTGGACAGCAGGTCTGCTTGTCCCGTCGGTAACACGGCCGTCAAAGAGGTTTACATTTTGGCTAAGCAGGGTAAAAGCTTGCGCTACCAGCTATGGAGTTTGGACGGCATAGCTCGGAGTAACGAGCAGCTGAGGACAATGGACCCTCAGAGAGCGACTGACGGGACCCAGTATGTGGTTCCTCAGGGAGGGGTGGAGGCCGGGCTGGCTGGACGGGCGGTGATGCTCCACACAAGGACAGAGAAGTGGTAGTAAATGTGACGCAGGAGCCGGCTGTGTGGTAAAGGGCTTTAAAGAGAATTACTGTATGTGCTACTGGTCTGGCGATTGTGGATCCTGGTGATTGTTGATCCTGCTCGGGGGAATTGAGGCGACGATATGAGCGTCCACATATTCTACAACACTGGGGTAGCTTGAGATTCTCTAGTTGTGTTGAGCCTTTGCAGGCAGTGTTGTGGGCAAATTAACACATAGGATGGCATTATAAAAAAAATACTGGATTTGCACTGTTTCATCAATATGTTGGAAAAGAAATGTATTTATTTAAACTGAGTGCAGTTCTTTAGGAGAATAGGTTTTTTTTGTCATGCAGGTTTACAATGCGACAAATACATCACTGACTGAATGGAATATATTTATACGATAAATTCTTGATTTAATACTTTGTCATCTTGGTTCACTGCCTACTGGTAAATGTTTTGGGATATTTAGCAAAATGAATATTCAAACACTGAAATCAGAGTGGGTTTACAAAAGTGTACGTGTGTTCTGAGAGACCCTCTGACAACAGAAAAAACATTTCTCACAACAACTCTTATTTCCAGTTTATTGCAATCCATGACTTGGACAAAGCAGAGAATTAATATCAAATTTCACCAGTCTGCCTGTGCGTTGCGACTTGAAATACACTGCTTTTTAAAAAATAAAAAAATGTGTTTATGAATCCAGTTTTCTAAATAATAAAGCAGCACCCTGTTTGAAAACCTGACAGTTTGCCATTTTACAAATATAGAGGATTTGTGGGCAAAGAAATATAATACTTTGTAAACACTAGATTGTTTTTCTCTCCCAGTATGTTTACTCTGAGGAAATGGAAAAACTGAATTCAAATTCGAATTTCATGGAGTCGGGTGTTTGCGACTAACGCACACGCCCAAACTGCTGCCTGACGCTGACTAAGTTGTTTTTAACCGACCTGCTGCATTCCAGTCAAGGGATGACACACATGCTCATAAGCACTGTGACTTAATATCTAAACAAAACAATGTCTCTTTGTAAACGCTCCATCCTGCATGGCGAGATTCAACCCCACAAACCAAGTGTTTAGTGTAGCTAAATGATTTACAACGTCCTCGTATTTAAAAGGGACATTCTTGTATTTGATTATGCGTCATTTTTGAATCATAAGACACATATACAATTTCCAGTCAGAAGATAACATTCAAGCTGATACACAAGTGAAACCTCACAAAAACCTAAAACAGACCTGACATTTAAATCAGGTAATTCCAGTTTGATTTCACCCTTTACGCCACTGCTTTGCTGTAAAACTCCCTGCAAATCTAAAGCAACACTGATCAGAGAGAATGAAGTGGTAACGACAAATTAAATTCATGTTCTAAACATCTAAACGTCTGCATCTGTAAACCCAGCACTTGACCGCTGCTTCCCATTTTAAGACACATTTGATTTGTTCAATGGCTTCGTGAGGATCTATAGTGCAATAAATTCCAGACAAACATGGCTGCCAAGCTGCTTACTGTACAGTTAAATGAGAAAAACAAAAGTTTCACTGCATTATCATACAAAAATCCAAATTTCAAAAACACTTTTCTGCAAGAAGTTAAACTTTGGGTTTATATTGTAAAGCAGTTAATACGTGGGTGAACTCTTTGGAAGAAAAATAGCAGGAGTCCACTGCACTGGAATGATCAAACAGCTCGTTCTTTAAAAAAAGCTAGGCACAGAAATTGTACAAACAAGTTAAGGAGGTTATACCAAGGCCAAAAGAAATTAAATAAAAAAAAAAATGTATTTACACACTGAGTTAGTTAACACGTGGTCTGACCAGTGTTTTAGTGTTGCTGAGTACTGAAACATCAAAAATGGTCCATGACAAAAAATAATCACTCCTGTTACCCAATGATCCTCGAAGGCCTCGTGAAAAGGTTTCATACCTCTGGATCGAGTTCATGGTTGCGAGAGTGCCGTGTGCAACTCTGAACAACAGAGGGAGATGTTGAGGAGGAAGATGAGCAACGTCAAGCGTGTGTCTTTGCAAGAAAAAGTGACTGCCGAGGTCCATCAATTCAGACTGTCCATGTGTCAAAAGTTACAATTCTGCATTCAAGTCTCCCTCTTTCTCTTCCTTCTACTGTTTGCCTCAACTCATTACAGGTCATCTGTCCCCAAGTTCCATAAGAGGAGCATAATGCATGAAGTTGGCCTTTGGCATATTCCACTTTGCAATAGAAATCCTGTGTTTGACTTTGTTCATCCTCTTCTTACACAGGTACAATGGGATAAAGACACTTGGATACTTCTCAGTTTGTGTAATCTTTTCTTAAAACTCTCCCGATCTTGTATCTCTTCCACCATCTGGACGTCAATGTTTTATTGGAGTCTCCCTCTCACAATGTCTGTGGGAGCATAGTGCTGAAGATGTCTATGAGGTTGTCCAGGCCCCACAGGTAGCCGTCCTCCCTGTTGCCCTCCATCCAGGGAGTCCTGTGGTCCAGGGTCCGAGGTTCCGGCAGGGGAACCGTCTTCCCAAAGTCGATCATCCACACTCTGGGCTCCCCCGAGGCATCGTGCACAAACAGCAGAGAGCTGCCCACAACCTGCGACAGAGAAACCGGTGAGACGGGTGAGTTTAGCTTTACTAAAGAAGAAGCTACAGGCAGAATGATATCACAAAATCTTCAACTCAGCCAATGGGTTAGAAATGTGTGCCAGTGTGTCTCACCTCGTGTGTCCTGAAAAACTGCGACTTCTCAAGGACGGATCGAAGTTCTTCCAACCGCTGCAGGTAGAGTTTCTAAGAAAAAGAGAAAAATAAAGAGATGTAGGGCATCAGAGAAACTGATCAAAAAAACACTTTTACTGTATTTATTTTCCACTTAACTGTGAGTCTAAAGCCTCATGTCCTTCCTTGATGCAGTTTCAGCTTAATACATTTGAAAAACTAAATATTTCCATACTGTCAGCAGCTAACTAACTTAGCTTAGCATAAAGACTGGAAACAGGGTGAAGGAGCCCAAAAGTCACCAGCACCTCTCAAGATCATTAATTACATATTGTTTGTTCAACACATACAAAAGCTGACGCGTTTGCTGTTATGGAGGCGTTATGCGGCAAACTCTTTCTTGGCGAGGACCTGTTGCTAGGTAACAAGCGAAAGCTTCCTTGCTGTTTTGCAGTTTGAAAGACGAGCAGTAATGGCAGCAGAAGTGGGAACATAGCAGGAACGTGCGGTCAGGGGAGGCAGGTGAGGCAGAGCCTCACCTGTCATCATGAAAAGTAAAAAACATAATGATAAAATAAAATAAAATAAATATTTCTCTACTGATCTGTGCTATAAATGTAATTTTAACCACAAAAATGTAAGATTCTATATCTAAGCTTAAAAATGTCTCAAAAAACAGGGAAATATGACCAAATCAGCAGCAATTCAACGTTGGACAGGTAAAGTAACCTTTTATGTGTTTGTTGTTCTCTTTATACATCCGTGGTTGTTACACACATTATCAAGGAATCTCACAATTTTCCGCGAGCGCTCCGCTTCTGAAACGCTCCCGGTGGAATCAAATATGTACCTTACTTATGTGTGCGTAAAGAATGCTGATATGAAATATGAAAAACAACCAGTAGTCAATGTGCAAGCTGCCAATTGAATGGTGATTTAAGCTACTTTATTGGGTTCATATATTTGTAAATCTGACTCAGTGCCTCACCAGCCACGAACCTCACCGCACGTCACTGGAACATAGTAACAACTGGTGACATACCAGAATCTGAGTGTTGCCAGCTACAAAGTCCTCCAAGGCCTGCATCACCTGCTCCCTGTGCTTCGTCTTCTTAAAGTTGGTGTTACAAGTTCCATCAGCTTTCTGGAGGGAAAAGATCAACATCAAGTAATCAATTTAAAGCTTCCAGACTCATTTCAGCTTCAAATCTTGTTTCCTGCTGTGCACTCAGTGCAGTATTATCAGTACAACTACGTGTCTGTTTAGCTGAGGATGCAAGGAGAAATAACACATGCTAACTTATAAACATAGAAATAGAAGATTGACAGCCACAGCTTGTTCATCTGGAAAACAAAACCGCTCACAGTGTCATGAGTAATTTCAGTTCATGCAAAACTACAGTTATTAATGCAACATGACAACCAGCCCTATATTTATTTTTGAAGGAACAAACATTTCCCTTTATGTCTGCACATCCAGGCGAAACTTTAACAGACAGCGTTTTCCATTTCCTCTCCAGTGTGTGTGTGTTGTCCATCCAGTGATCAGAGTGATAAATATTTACTCCCACTCATTGGATTACTTCTTTTAGGGACTATTTGTCTCCTCACTAGCACTGAGTACGACAGTCAGGCATGCTAACAGTCCAGGATGGCCTCTGACCTTAATGCCTTCAATGCGGAAGCCCAGAGTGGCTGTGGAGCTGAGAGTCTCCCTCCACTGCATGTATCTGGGTTTGAGGACTCCCTGCTGGGCCCTCTCCTGCTCAGTGGGGGCCCCAGGGTCCACTGCCACCATCTTCTCATACATGTCCTTCCGCACTCGTGGACGTTCTCTGGCTTTTATCAGCTCCTCCTCCAAGTACGTCCTGAAACGTAAAAGGCTTAATATTCAAGTGTTTCTTTTTTATGCATTTCAATGATTTATTGTTTTCCTCCCTTTTCCTCTATTTTCAATTTGAATTAATTTTAAGTCTTTATTGTTATGTAAATTGTCATTTTCTAATTGTTTTAGTCTGAGCTCTAAAAATAAAATGGTTTCTGTGCTCAATATGATCTTGGCAAATGTTCGCACCATAATTGTGCTCCTATCATCCTGTGCCGAGTCTTACCTGCTGCCCATTTTACAGTCCATGATGGAGGGCGAGTCGAAGTCAGCCAGCAAGTCATCCATCAGGTTATAATCCTGCTCCTCCCTCTGTACTATCCCATAATAACGAGGTACATAGGGGTGCAGTGTGTCCTTCATCAGCTTCTGTAGGCACTGCTGCTCACACTCACAGTATCGCTTCAACAAGCGTCCGTACTCGCCGGCCTGGAAGTTCCCTTTGGAGAAGGAGACGGACAGAATTAAACACTGAAGATAAGATCATGCATGTGTGATGATGTTAAGCCAACAGTTAAGAAACCTGTATACCTGCGTGGCCAGCTAGCTGCACCCATGGGTAACGCTTCTTGAAGGATACGACAAAGGGGGACCAGTGAACCATGGTCTTCAATTTCTGCCAGGACTTATTCTGGAAAAATACAAACAACGAGGAACTTCATTGTCTTGTTTCAAAAAGGCGTTGGGTCGTCACACAAATGACAAATCTGAAGCTCTGACTCATTGGTGCGAGGGCTTCTCTTCCAGTCACAATTAAGTAATGAGCCAAATACAGGCAAGGGAATGATTATTCATTAAAAGGAAAACACACCCTGTGGTGCACTCAACACACACACACACACACACACACACACACACCTTTGTAGACATTGGACCGTTCCTCCCCTTTAGCTTAGGCCAGGTGCACAACATACGTGAAAAGTCCATTCATAAAACATTTACCAAAGCTACCCCTGCAGTGTCATAAAACAGAGCCTTACTGTCCGAAACTGTGTGTGTGTGTAGTATGGTTATCTGTATTGGGAAACACCAGAGCAAGGACAGTGTGCAACGGTGGCTTTGACGTCAGCAATCTGAGAGGAAAATGACATTGATTGATTAGAACGTGTCTGTGGGAAATCACAACAAACCAAAAGCCAGTTTAGGATGGGAATGTGTGCGTTTGTGTGCGTTACATTACAGTAGACGTTACTGACATTACTGAATATAATTTCTCTTGGCTCTTTCTTAATTTACAGTCTTTATAATCATTCCTACAATGATATTTGCAAATGTATGTTTAACACAGAAACACGGGAGTGTGACAGAGGCACAAAAAGGGTTAATGTGAGTAATAAAACGCAGGGACAAGAGGCTATAATAATAAAACTAATCTTTTTATAACTAAATAACATCTGTGAATGACTCTGCTGCTCCCTGTCAGGCATATCTCTGCCATGTTTACATGTCAGCCTATCTCTGCTCTCCTTTCATGCATTCTTTCCACAGCTGCTCTGTTGAAACTCTGTCACAATAAAACAGTCTTCATGCAACGGAAACTGCAGGATCTGTGTTTACCCAAGAAGATGAAGAGAAAACGGGATCTATTTGAATTTAGGAGTGCAGTTTTGTAACTCAAAGGTTTTTTAACGGCCCTGAAATGTGTTCCTTACTATGAGTGATGGAGTCCCACGGGTTACATATTTAGTAAGTAAGTATTTGGTCGGGAATATTTTGTGTTATTGAGAAAAACTTGAGATTTGATGCCAAGTTTTCAGGGGCTTTAACCATTTTAACAATAAGTTCTCTTGTTTCCTTCTGATGGGAAACTTTGTACAACATGTTTGTGCTTCGTCAGACAGTTGGTCAATGTCAGGTCTTCAGAGAGTATTGAGTGAATACGAGACACCTGTGATGTGAGACTGTCAATTCCGTCAACAGATTAACCCCGACATCATCTCTGACGTCGTTGGGGCAAAGCATAGCAATGAAACATGTGAACACTAACCGCATTTGCAACATGAGATAACGTCCTTTCGAAACCCTGTGAGCCTTTCCAGCACGTATCCTCTTTTTCAGGACAGTTGTATTCAAATAGAGCAGAGAACTATCCCGCCCAACCCTTACACCACATTAAAAACAGAAAGCAATCCACCTTCAGACACTCCTCCAGGTGAGAACAGTAAAACTGTCTCCAGCGCTGCCAAAGTGCTGCTGTAAGGGATGATTATGAACCCCTTGTGTAAGGTTGATAACACAGGAGTCTATGAGACTGAGGACTCTATGTAGGGTATTTCCTAGTTTATCAGTTCTTTTAAAGTCACAGGATCATACTTGACATTCAGGTGTAAGCAGTATTTTTGCTCTGTGCCATTAAATTGAAGGTGTCTTTTTGATGGGTGTTTGATATGCAAATATCATGCAATTCAGTGCACTTAAATAATAAATTACATATTAACAACGATTACATGCTATTATATATTATTATTATAATATGAATGCGCCGTCTCTCTGTAAAAGTGCCAAAGATTGACATTTCCTGCCCGGCTGAACCAACCAAAAGAGCCGTTTTAAGAAACCGCCAACACTGTAGTACAAAAATATCCAATCTCCTTAATAACATCCGTTTGTGGACAAAACACACACACCATGTTTACCTAGCAGACCACAGCAACCTGGGTTTCTTTCCATTTGGCTATTACAGTATTAGTTTCTTTTGTCCTCCTCAGGGAGAGAAAGGTGAAGCAGACACCTAAATCTCCAGCTTCTCTTCTTTCACTTCTCCTTTGTCATCAGAGGCTCTCTCTGTAATTGCTTCAAGCTGACAGCTTAATGTGTTGCCTCTGTGGGATCAAATGTATCCGACTAAAATTACCAGTCTTACCAGTCGTTTAATGCAGATACTCCCGTTGAAATGATCCGTGGACTGTTGTTTCCATTCAAACTGAGTAAACTGTGTAACTGTCTCCTCGTCCCACACATCCCAGCTTTTTAAACACTGAGGTCACATTTCACCTCTCACAGTTCAACCCTCACCATCTCCGCTTTCTCTCTTATATAACTCACAGATCTAAAACACAGAGCTCATGTCATCGCTCAGTGTTGTATAAGCTTCTTCTCCATTCCCCAAAGATTCGATGCTGATGAATGTGCTTGAGTTATTTATATTTTCCCTACTTTAAGTCAAATGGAAGTCACATTCCTGTACGTCTCAACAACGTCCCCTCAATCAAACTAAAGTTTTTCTCCCCAAAGATAGTATTTTTCTGGGAATGTCTCTGGTGTTCGTTATGAAGCAACACACACACACACACATACACACACACACACAAGCGCACACACACACACACACGCTGGGATGCGGTTCACATGACAACAACAATGTTGTCATACTGGGAGAAGTCACACTGACTACAGGAATGTGTCTTTACAGTGTCCCCTACTTCACCTCACCAACACACACACACACACACACACCTTTTACACACTTGATCAAGTGGGAGAAGACAAACATCCGCATATACTAAACTACACTAAACTACACTGTGCTTTGGGGGGAAATAAGGGTAGTTGGCTAGTAATACTTTTTTGCAAGTTACTTTTCAAACTATTTACTTAGTGATTTGACAGCTAAACATGAATACAGAGGAAACATTTTTTATTCTAAGTTAGTTTTCATAGTCTTTTTTTAGCCTGTAGCCAAACAACTGAGTATTAAATGTAATAATTACACACATTTTTTCACTATGTTTGGTGGGAATAATCGTAGCATTATATTTTCGAGAGAAAAAATCTTAAGTGAGTAACATCAACATGAACTCCACTTCTTTACTGGAAGGTTATTTTGTGGACACACTCCTCTGCAATTCATCTAATACACTCCTTCTTTGATCAGCTGGCTGGTCTATTAAGATATTTAAACACATTGCCAGTTTATTAGGTACACTTAGCTAAAACTAATGCAGTCTACTACAACAGTGCTGTTATTAATTCTTCCTCTGAGAAGTTTATAATGTTTAGTTTTTGATTAACTGTTTTAGACAGGTGCTGATTCAACGTTACGCCTGTTAAAGGCTCAAGTTTGTGGCGCTGTTAATTTGTATTACAATATAGTGAATGGTGTTGGTAATATTTAGTCCACCGTCTGATAGTGGGGTTGACACCTCTCAGTTTGAAGCATTCACTTTAGCTAGGTGTTCCTATAAAATTAGTCATCAGTCTGACAAATAAACTGATTGCATAAAGTATGACAGTCGGAAGCATGCTGATCCTGCTTCTTAACCCGGATAGAGGGATCATCAGTTACACAGGACTACCTGCATATGTGCCAAACAACCAACACGTACTGTAACAGCAACAACACACAGGGCTATTAATCACACTCACATTTGAATGCCCAAACCTGCATTTGATATAATCTACCCTCATGTATCATCTTTCTGATTAAGTGTGACGTTAGCAAATATACACTCGTCAGTCTGCATCGCTGCCACTGGACAGAAACGTGCCACCTTCCATTACCTTACCTGGCAGACAGAGCAGTAGTGGAGGAGGAGGCAGGTGCTGACACAAGCACACACCGCACCGGAGACGAATCGGGAACGTAGCCAGCACAAAGCACTCCGCACCATCGGCCCCGGGTCTCCACAGGCTGTGTGCCTCGGCCCGAGATCCTTCACATTCACCTATACCCGTCTATAACCGGGTCTACCGTTCGCTCGGAGCTAAGGCTCTCTCTTATTCCAGGTATTCAGGCTGTAAACCCTTGCTGTACACTGAGGCTTGTGTTGCCTGGTAAATAATCCTCCTCTGTTAGAAGCTCACACTCATTTCTCACACTGACCCCCTGCTCGGTCTTTACACCCTCTCTTTGTCATCTCGAGTCAAAATTTCTCCTGTTTCGACATGGCATCCCTCCTCCCTTCCTCTCAAAACACTTTCTCAATAGATCTTCTTTACTGATCAAGCATATCCACATACCCAAATCTGTCACTTTGCTCTTTTTTCTCTACCATCTGCCTGCTTGAACCGGTCCCCCTTTGCTTTTACTCCCCGCACTAAATCATTCACTCTCTCTCTCCCTGAAGGTATAACCTCCAAACAATGAGTGGTCTTCTCTTTCTCTTCAGTCCCACGGTTGTTCTCTCGTCTCTCTCTCATCCCCTAATCCCCACAGGGCCTATCCTGAGCCCCACGCTGAGCCAATCTCCTCCCAGGTTCATGGGGGCAGAGACAATATGCCTTCCCATACTCTCCTTTTGTCTGCATGACAAATTCCTCAGTACTACGTAACTCACAGAGGGCTGTGTTTGTGTGTGTGTGTGTGTGTGTGTGTGTGTGTGTGTGTAGAACCTGTCAGACGACTATCAGCTACACGAGTAACTACATGTGCATACACTGAGCATGTCTTCAGGTACTGTCACAGCTTTACTTCACTACTTTAAAACCACATCCCTTTCCCTTGACTTAAGTGTTCATCGCTGTGGTGGGCCACTGAAGGAACAGAAGAGGGCGTGGCTTTAATTGTGTGTATTATTGTATTTATTTTTCTCTGGGTCTGTGAGTGTCCTCTCTATCTAATGTGGTATGTGGTATGTTCCATTGTATGTGTGTGAGTGATGAATCAGATAATTACTCATTAGCAATTTTGATAATGGAGTACTCGTTTGTTATTGAGCATGGAAATATACTCAATCTTTGCTGGTTAAATCCTCTCAAATATGACCATTGTTTGTGGACTGTTGGTCAGACAAAAAAAAAAAATAGTCAAATCTCATATCCATTAAAAGAAAAACTCAAAATCACCAATTTTCTTCAGACACAGACAATATAATGTCATCAGTGATTGAATGAATAAAAAAATATTACTGGTGAAAATGTGAAAGTACTTCTACTACAATTCAGAGGGAAATAACGTACTTTTTACTTAGTTATTTTCTATCCAACAGTACATAAAATGGTTGAATTCAGCTTCATCTCAACCAATACATTGTCACTTACACATTGATACAGTAATAATAATCTAATGATAAAATATATGATAGTATAACGCTCACTGAATTAAAGGTTCTGAATACTTCCTCCACCATTGCGTGTGGTGTTGATTTATATCGTCATGCTGCAGAATTATTGTAGTTTATGAAGAAATGTGGATCCAAACAAACAGCATGGAGTGTGTTTCTTTCCTTTTTTTCCTTTGCAGCATGGATTATGTGTATAAGGGGAGTGGGAGTGATGTGTGGGACTTTGTACAATGGGTGTCACGGAAAACAAGTCTGCAATTGTGGCTCATGTGAATAAGGACGCATAAATAAGAAGAATCATCAGCACGTGTAGGCTACGCGATCACACTTTCACTGTATCTTCTGTCTATGTTTTGTCCGCTAACACTCATTTTCCTCTCGTTCTCTGTTCCACTGCATGGCTCACAGGGTTTCGGGGCAAAATGTTAAGGGGGGGGAGAAAGAGTCTCGTAATCTGATAATAAATTATAAAATAATATGTGCATTGTGTAGGAACATCTAATATCAATCAAATGTCAGGGACAGAGTCGATACTGTGCGTGTGTGAGAGAGAAAGAGAACAAGAAAAGTAGAGAGAGAAAAAAAAAAAGTACCATATATGGCAACGATGTCGCCTAGCAACCGGCTCTGCCTTCAGCCCAATTTTCCATGACACACACTGAACTCTGAATGCAACGCGGCATCGCTGTATGTGTGCGCGTCGCTCTGAGTATGCATGTTTGAGCAAGTATCTGCTCACCTCCCCAAGTGAACAAAATGTAAGAGCGTGGCTGTTGCTTTTTAAAGCCAATAACAACAAACACACACCCTCCTCGTATCAATTACTGTGTGACGCAAAGAAAAAGAGGTTTTACGCAACTGCTAGAGGACAAAATGTGACTTAAAACACAGGCCAGCGTATTCATGTTTGTTACAACAGTTCAAGTGCAACTCCTCGGATTGCTCATTTCCTGGCTGTCAGTGTAACAGCCAGGAAGTTACACTAGTGTCCACTGACCTGCTGGTTCAAATGATCATCACTGTAATTGGCGGCAAGTCATTGTGTTTGTCATGTGGAGAAATGTGCCTCTTAAAGACTCCCATGATTTAACACAAAAAGTAAAGACTGAACCAGGAGAGACAGTAAGAATACTATAATGGGAGTTGCATCACTCTTTTTTTCATATATTATATTCAAAGCGTTAAAACAACGTCATACCCTCTAATGCACAACACTGCATTATTATTTGAATATGGAAAAGACATAAACTGTAGAAAATAATACACTAATCTCATTTAAAACCAAGTGGGGAGAAATATCACAAGCTGTACAGATCTGAAGCTATCAGTCAATTAATCAATTGACCTTAAATATCCACAAACTATTTTTTGACAAATATTCATCAATAATGTGGATATCATGACTATGTGAAGGGAAATAGCAGAACAGCTAGAACTGTCTGGTAAGTAAAGTAATCACTTTACTGTAATGCAGCTTTTAAAACCAGGAAAAGACAACATTTATGCCATATTACAAAATCCTAAACCAAAGACAATATCTAGTCTCAAGATATTGATATAATATTGACATATTGCCCAGCCCTGACTCCAAACACTCTGGTTTCATCGTCTTTAATGTGAAGATTTGCTTCTTTTCTCGGTTTTGTTACATTGTAAAATGATCTCTTGTGCTTTAGACTGCAGGACGGACAAAACAACATTTTGTCACTTTTGGGCTCCAAAAAATGATCATGGTTTACTTTCTAATTTAAGTTTGTGTAGACCTGAGCACACTCACTCTGTGAATATGAATCACAACAAAACATCGGTTATCAGTCTTCCATTAGTGGCCTATTTGTAAGACACCAGCTAATGACAGTAAAAAATATATTAATGTGAGGACACCAGACGGTACAAACTACTACCATGAAATCAGACTGGAGTCATAGCCTCTGTGTCTTGTTGTTTCTTATTCTCTGGAGAAAAAAAAAGAAAATAGAGCACCAGACGAGGGTGGAGCATCTACTGTGAAAAAATAACTGGGGCTAAATTATTGAAAAACATACGAGTGCAACTTCTGCCAGGTTTCTACATTTTGTGCAGCTTAATATGAATGGCATGCAGACAGTTGAACAACTGTCAACATGCGTGCTTTGGTGACGCGGCCTGAACACAAAACTTGGAAGTTCAAGATTGATGTTCTGGAGAGAAGATTAGTGGAGGAACTGGAAGACTGAAGTGGAGACATCCTGTTTTTGAGACAACTCATTCCAAGCATTTCGAGTCGACAGCGCATCAAGGCCTCCTGACTTTGGGGGAGGGGGGGCCACAACTTCCTACTTGGAAGCTTTAAACTGCATTTCATGTCTGGAGGAGAGGAAAACCCCCCAGCTTCTGAGGCAGTGAACTAACTTCTAGATTGCTGTGGCAGCATATTTGTACTGGGAGTAAAGGGGTCACAGAGGTAGGGGTTTGGAGATAAGAGGCAGTTTCCTCTTCTCTGGTTTAAATGTGTTATAGTTGTGTTTCATTATCAGTGTGTGAGTCCAAACGTTAAGAATTTGAACCGCACATTAGACAAAATATTTCAAATTAAACGCTATTTAATGTCGTCGTCACTGACATTTCCTCATCACTTAAAACAAAAACGTGATCCACCAAAACCCATTTAGACACACACTGTGCTGCAGTAATTTGCACAGCTCATGTGAATTAACTACCCTAACATATCAATATGACATAGTTGGAACATCTTCTATCTGAGCTCTGACATGCATTCAGCCTGATGATTTGACCAACAGCACTGTGACAGAATGACATCTGGCAGCCTGACAGTAACTGTCAGGCTGCCAGACAACAGAACAACAGAAAACAATGGGAAGTGTGTTTTCAGGCTTATAGAGTTGTTGGCCTGCACGTGTCCTGCGTGTGTGTGTGTGCACGCATGGATTTATAGATGTTATCCTTTCTATTTCACTGTTTGTCTCAAACCACTTCTTAGCTGTGTAGTAATTTTACACCTGACACCATGATTTGTTCAGTTGAGGGATGGCTACTGTAAGGCTGCCATAGTAGATGGTCGATTGTGCAATACTTGCATTTTTGGTAGTCAAGGCAGTAAAACCTGTTCATGGTTGTTGTTTATGCAGTACAGCTGACAGTTCATAATGTGACTGTTCATGATTATTGATTGTATCAATAAAGTGTTTGTGGTGGAAAACACAGCAAAAGCACTCACCCCTGTCCCATCGTCGGGGCTGCACATGGACCGGGCTGGAGACAGACTGGACTCGATGTCGCTCCCGGTGAAGTCGTCCTCGGACTCCTCGAAGGACGAGGCGGAGGACAGGCCGATGGAGGAGGAGTTGGACAGCTTCCTCGGTGAGCGCATCAGCGCAGGGGACCCTCCGCAGCCGCTGTCCGAGCAGGGGGACTCGTCGTCCGGGTGAGGGTCCAGACACGAGCCGGTGCTGAGTTCCGCTCGGACAGTCAGCAGGGACGGAGTCCCTTGAGAGCGGGTCGGACTAGGGTCTCTCGTTATGATGAGTGTCGGTATGGGTCCTGGGTAACTCTGGCCCTCTGGAGGACCACGAGGAAGCTGATCGGAGTCCTTTGGGCTCTCGCTTTCCACCGGACAACACTCGTGTTGGTCCCCGGTCGCTTTGGGCCGACGTGAAACGTTACTGCAGTCACGTTTCGTCATTTTACCCTCAGCGTGATCGTCTGTTTTTGTCAGTCCACGATCCAAAGGTTGATGTGGGGACAAACTAGAGAAAGTCCGCTCCGTGTCCGGGTCAGAGGTGAGGAAAGGGGCTGAACTCAGAGCCTCCAGAGCCTCAGACACAACATGACCCTGCTGGTTACCCCCCAGTGGCTGATCTTCCATGGCCCTCGTCGGGGGACCCGAGGCATTGTCTTCTCGCTGGGGCTTTGGCTCCTCGCAGCGGACTTCATCGGACGAGCTAGCCGCTGCCTCTCGGTTCACGACGTGCTGGATGGCTGCGACATGGTCATCTAGGCCGGACGGTGACTCCAAAAAGCCCGGGGATGCTCGACGATTCTCAGCCGCCGACACAACCTCGTCCCTCGCCAACTTTCCTACTCTGTGATCGCGGTACGTCGCTAGATCTCCGGCTTCGTTTCCGCAACCTGAATCCGCTTCTTTCGGGCTGGAGTCTCGCTTTCTCCTTCCCAGACACGATAGCACTTTATTTTTCATCGGATTCCTTTTTAACTGGTCCGTTCGATGTTTCTCTCCGCTCCTAAATCCGCAGATACAGAGTCGCTGCGCTGTTTCGCCTGCTTTCAACTTCGCTCTGCCTGGAATGTCGGTGGTGTGCGAAAGAGCCGAGCGAGTTTGGCCCATCCTGCATGCCGTAGTAGTAACAGTGACCCAGACACACCCTTAAAGTGGTTGAATTTGGAACAGTGAACCCTACCCTATGTACAGTAGGACATTACTAATGCAATCCATTTATTAAGCCTGGGGAAACTTAAATTGCTCCATCCTTTTTTTTCCCACGTCGGAATTGCTCAAATCTGTGAGAACAAACAGATGATGAATATTTTGGCGCACACATGCATGAGCAATAGCCTAATGTAACAAAAACACTCCCTTGCTTTTAAACTCATTAATCAGACTGATAATGTAATCATTAACACATAAAAGCACCTGCATAACAGACCCAGTAAACACTGGCTGTCATTAATCACACTTTCTGGCTCAGCAATGACAATAATCAGTGATTTATCAGTTCTGAAACTTAGATATGAGCAGGCTCCCACGAAAAACAGCTGGGAGGGGGGGCAAATCAACTGCACTAATACAGAGAGTATAGTCCCAGGAAAGTACGACATGAGGAGTGATTTAAATGACAATAAAACAGTTGAGTGCAAAGAAATGTAAGGTTTCAGGGAGTTTCTGACTCAGTTTCACGAGTGAGAGTAATACTGCCCTCCTGTGTCTGGACACTAGGCTCTTGCTCAGGTAAGCTTGATGTATCACTTCAGCATTGTCACATAGACCCCAAAGAGTAGATGTTAAAAGATAACTTTAATCATTTATTGACTGATTAAAGGTGATGTAATCAACAAAAAGCTTAATCGACTAATCAATCGAGCACTAATTATGTGTCCAACACAGGCAGGCGTGTCAAAACACATCAAATACAAACAGTGTATGGGCTTCAACCTCTATGTTTGGTCCCAATTGATAGTGAATTTTAGTTGGTAAGATGTAAAAAACTTCAAGGTGAATGATGCCATTCTCTATGCAATAGTCATGAATTCCCCCTATACTGCTATTCACAAACTTCTGTTTTCACATCAATATTTTCCACGAGATTGCAGGTTTTTACCTATTAAAAGACACACTTCATCACACTGGAAACATTGAAATCATTTCACATGTGTCGCAGTGAGTGGCTGAGTGTTATTCACTGTCCTTTATGTCACCCTGCTGTAAGGAAGGAATGCTCACAGAAAGGAAACAAGACAGGAAGGATAACAATGGAAAGAACAGCTCATAGTGCACCACACATACACACACACACACACACACACACACACACACACACACGTTTGAGTACATTCTTGTGTAATCAAAATCATAAATAATCATACATAATGACTCACACCGGGAGGAATGACAGAGTCCTGTGCCATCCTGACATTGAGTGGATTATTTTACGCAATACACACACACACACACACACACACACACACACACACACACACACACACACACAATCAAACAGTTACACTTACTTTATGAGACAATGGTCCCTCCTTGACAAACAATAAACTATAAAAAAAGATCTACATGACAATCGAATCCAATAATCACTCACATGCAGAGTTATCTATATTTGTGTAATCTGAAGCCACTATGTTGCCACGGTGGAGAACACTTAAGGTCAAAAATAAAATGCCCATTAGGCCAATCCATAAAAAGAAATATGTATTTATTTTTGTTTTATGCTAATCACTCAACAATTTGAGAATACTTCACATTTTTAATTCGATTTTTTTGTAGACACACAACAATAAAGCTTCATGACTTCCGAAAGCTGACTTTAAACAGTCAGAATATTAAAAAGATTTCTGTGCTTTAGGAGACAGATAAAATCACATTACACATGGAAGCTTATCAGCAGCAACTTACCAGACTGATCCTGAGTTCCTCCTCTGGTGTGTGTGAAGCAGCTGTTAAAGGCTGACAGAGATGTGGAGGTTTATAACGTTACAATAGGATTTGAAGGGGATGTGTCTGCGGCTTGTTTGCTCAGCTCGGTATGTGTGTGTGTGTGTGTGTGTGTGTGTGTGTGTGTGTGTGTGTGTGTGTGTGTGTGTGTGTGTGTGTGTGTGTGTGTGTAAGGTAGTATCAGCATGTGGTTGAAGTGAAAGAGGAAACGCTTGTCAAAACAGCGGCAGCTCCACTAACGTTCAAGCTCCGATACTTCAACTGACACCTGAAGTGACTGAAACTACTTTTATATAAAAACGGTACAAACACTGCACCATTGATGGTGTACTGCACGCGACACGAGACGGGATTTAAAAGTGCTGTCTTCACTTACACCTTGGGATTTTTTTTCTGCTTCCAAAAATTCAAATGAGCAACATTTATTTTAATTCTAAATAACGTACTATTGCTATATCACTGGTTGAATTAAATAACACTGATTTATTCTTTGTTGTTAATAATAAATACAATTTAAATAAATGTTGGAAATTATAAAACACGCAGGCTAATTAATCGTTATCACACAAATGTTGACAGTCCCATAGATGCATATGGTCAATTAAATTGTGAAATAACTTAAGAAATCATTCTAACTTAATCCAATTGCAATTAATTATTATTATTATTATTATTATTATTATTATTATTATTATTATTGTATAATCCCAAAACTCCCCAAATTGAATTGTTTATTTCATAACGTCGTCTTTATTTATTTAATACTGACTGAATATAAGAAGATTATAACATGTTGTTGGTGTCAATCTGTTTTGAGTTTGATGTGACTTTTATCCTCAAACTGAACAAATAACATCTACATCATTCACACACACAAACATAATGTCTTTTCCTTGATTGCTACTTTGCTTCTTATGAACGCAAATGTTTGCACTTTTGGCCCATCGGAGCCTCCGTAGATGCGGAAGTAGCATTTCACTATCAGGGCCCCGGCGTGACATTCACCGGGTTGTCTGAGTCGGGGGTTGTATAAAGAAGGAGGAATACGACCACACTTTGCTCGACCAAGTTGTCGTCAGCATGAGAGTATTAAAAGCGGGGTTGTGTTTGGCAAAATCCCATCTTTTGGCGCCAGGAAGCGTCACTCTTAAAAAGGTAACATTGGGTAACTGTCTGCTGTTGAACTGATTTGACATCAAGACTCCCCATACTCTATTGCATTTCACAATCGGTAAACAGACAGTCGGCGGTTGATTATTGATCTTCCTGCTGTTTCGTCTCTACAGGTGCTCATCAACAGCTGTCGAACATGCTCCTCTGGTTTCTTTCCCAACGAGAGGATCCGCAACATCGGTATCTCAGCTCACATCGACTCAGGAAAGACCACCCTGACCGAGCGTGTCCTCTATTACACCGGCAAAATAGCACATATTCACGAGGTGAGCGCCCCGGGACGGGCCATGCTTGCTGTCAGGAGAGGTTTACAGGTGCACAGTTTATCATTCATGGACTGTTTTCCCCCTCTGCGGTGTGTAGGTGAAGGGAAAGGACGGTGTAGGAGCCACTATGGACTCTATGGAGCTGGAGAGACAGAGAGGCATCACCATCCAGTCCGCTGCTACATACACCGTGTGGAAGAATCACAACATAAACATCATTGACACACCAGGTATTAAAAGTTGTATGTGATTTGGTTCTCCTGAGGACAAGAGTTTGCTGATTATGACCTCCTGTTTGTTGTCATTTGGTTACATATACAAATAGGTAATATTAGAGGACTTTTCTTAACAGGCTAATCCAATGGTTGAGTTTTGGTCTTCATTAAAGTTTGGGAACAGTTAAAAAAAATGTGTGGTCAAAATCGGAGCCACAGAGGCTGAGATACCTTCGATCATGTATGGGTCAAAAAGCACTGGAACAGACATTACCCATGATGCAACTTGATCGTGTCTTTTTATTAACCCTATCTGCCTGCTAAATATCCTTCAACCAAACCCCCAGTTTGTAATGCAGGCTCTCTGTTACAAATGTCTATTCTTAAATCCTAAGGCAAGACAACATTGATGATCAATGGGGTTCATTTCTCAGACTTTGACAATCATGTGTCCTTTTAAGGCCCACACCATCTCAGGTGATATTGTGCTTTAGAGATGCAAATCATGTAACATTTCATGTCGGATGCAAGAAAGAAAAGTTGAATCATGTTGTGTCTGACTGGTGTTTTTTTTGTTCAGGAAATTTGAAAGACAAAAAACATTACTCAAATGCAATAATGGATTTAAATGGTGGTTTATGTCATTATTTAATCTGGACTGCAGCCTCTAGCCACAGTGTCAGCGAGGGTCAGCCCTGCTGAAGTGTCCAAAATGATGAATCTTTACCAGCTCCAGGACTATAACTCACAAGTCTTTTCCATGTCATAAGTCTTTTTTTTCCTTCTCTAACCATCACTGTCCACATTGTCGCTCCAGGTCACGTGGACTTTACCATCGAAGTGGAGCGAGCACTGCGGGTGCTGGACGGAGCCGTGCTGGTCCTGTGTGCGGTGGGGGGGGTCCAGTGTCAGACCATGACGGTAAACAGACAGATGAAGCGCTACAACGTCCCCTTCCTCACCTTCATCAACAAGCTGGACCGCATGGGCGCCAACCCCAGCCGAGCCCTGCAACAGATGAGGTAAGTTACACACTCGCAGTAAATACACGCATACATACCAGAGTGCTCCTGATCAGGTACACATAGAACCATCACAATATATTTACCTGATACCTCACATAGATGATATTTATGTATTAAAACAATATGTTCTAATAAGTAGTTATGTGCGTATGTATGCCAGACCAATGGATGCTTTATCATTACTATTTAATTAATTCAGCAGGCAGTCAGAGGTTGTTATGAAGTTACAAAAAAAACGGGAAAACCAGCTAAAACATGACAATCATGATATAACAATAGAAATCCCAGATCAGAGCACAATACAGATTGAAATCAATAAATCTCCCAGCTCTATTTGCGTGATAGTTAGTTTAAATGTAACTTCTACATCCATCCAGGTAATAGTAAATAAACCAAACATTGACGTGGATGCAACGAAAATTAGAAGTTAGACTCGCTGAAGCTGTATTTTTATGCTGCACACAGTAACCAGCTGAAGCTCCGTGCCTCTCTTTTTAGCTCTCATGAAATCATCATTCCACAAACAATGTTGTCATCGGCTGTGGTTTTCCTTCCTGTGTTTCTCATCTAACTTCAGAACGTTTCTTTGCCTTCCTCAGAACCAAGCTGAATCACAACGCGGCCTTCGTGAGCATCCCCATCGGCCTGGAGGGGAACATACGCGGCATCATCGACCTGGTCGAAGAGCGCACCATGTATTTCGAAGGACCTTTTGGGTGAGGGATTGCCGTTGTGGTAGCTTGAACATGAACAGATCTGTTTCTGTTATAGAGTAGTTTAGCAGCAAGAATCACCACATATGAGACTGATTGACGCCAGCTTGGCTTCAGTAGAATTATAAGACCTACAGGCAGTAAGGATAAAAAAATCATTCAAATCAGCATCTGTCAGGTTACAGAGGTTCATTTCTACCCCTGTGTCACAATTTCTGAGATTCTGTTCCTGAACAATATGATTCAAACAGTTTACTCCTCCCTGCAGTCAAAATATCCGCTACGATGAGATCCCGGCAGATTTCCGCGCTGAGGCTGCGGACCGGAGGCAGGAGCTGGTGGAGTGTGTGGCTAACGCTGATGAAGCCTTGGGAGAGATGTTCTTAGAGGAAAAGATTCCAACCAATGACGACCTGAAGGTGTGTGTCTTTAAAAGAGAGAGAGAGAGAGAGAACATGTGTGAAATCTGAGTGTTTTCAGAAAATTATAACAAGGCCTTCAATGTTTCTGATAAAGGGCCAATGTTTTTGTTTTAATGAAAACGGAACCGTATTTATCTCTCTCTGTAAAAGCAGTAGTAGCTCACTTTGTGTCAAACTATGACTCATAGTTTTAAAATAACTTTCACAATCATTTCTTGACATTACAAGTAGATGAGACTAAAGACTCTACAGCCATGCGTGAGCTAAACTAATGTCAGCATGCAAACATGCTAACCCCTGTCCCAATAGTTACATTATCGACTTATCATACGACATGACGTTGGCCATTTTTGCCGACCTAGATATTGCCCGTTGTCTTTACATGCGTGTTTGTTTACATAAGAATGACGCCAACATGATGTCAGAATAAACAGCAGGGTTTTTCCTTTCCCATGTAAGACTTTGAATATAAATAAGGCATCTTTGGTGTGTGTGTGTGTGTGTGTGTGTGTGTGTGTGTGTGTGTGTGTGTGTGTGTGTGTGTGTGTGTGTGTGTGTGTGTGTGTGTGTGTGTGTGTGTGTGTGTGTAATTATTAAAAACACTCTTTCAGGCTGCAATCCGCAGGGCGACAGTGCAGCGTCTCTTCACACCGGTGTTGGTGGGCACAGCGTTGAAGAACAAGGGAGTCCAGCCTCTACTGGACGCTGTCCTGGATTACTTGCCAAACCCCACTGAAGTCAAAAACTATGCTACCCTCAATGACGAGTGAGTACAGACCAGGTTCTATTCATAGTATCCTTCCTGAGGATGTTTGTGCACTAACGTCAGTGGGTTTTTCACTTATTAGAGCTGTCAGCGAAACATCAAAGATTCAGATGGACGCAACAAGAGACTCTACAAACCCGTATGTTGGTCTGGCCTTCAAACTGGAGGTAAAATAGCACTCTTTATCTGTATTTTTGCAATTGTGCATAAGAGGAATGTCTTAATCCGTCATGCTGTGTTGTTTCCTGTGGTGTTTTCTCACTATCAGGCGGGGAGGTTTGGCCAGCTGACGTATGTGCGAGTGTACCAGGGCTGTCTGAAGAAGGGAGAGTACATCTACAACACACGCACGAGCAAGAAAGTCAGAGTTCAGAGGCTTGTGCGTCTCCACGCTGACCAGATGGAGGTAAGACCAAGTCAACGTCAGCAGCATGTCGGAGGTCACAGTTTTCCATTTGTGGTTTGCTGTTTAAACAGCATGACTGGTCAAAATGGATAGGTTCCTCTTTTGACACCAGTCAATTGTGTAGATAACAACCACATCCCCTCTGACATCAGACTATTTCCATCTTTCTCACATCAAAACAAGACATGAAACTGTTTACTGTTCAGTCCTATATGTCAGTATATAATAAGACCTTTCAATCGGTCCTGGAAATTAACATCTTGTCCTCTTGTTTCCTATCATTTTCTTTCCATCTGTGCTGTTTTCAGGATGTGGATGAGGTTTATGCAGGAGACATTTGTGCTCTGTTTGGGATTGACTGTGCCAGCGGAGACACTTTTACATCCAGGACCAGCGCTAACCTCTCCATGGTGTGTAACTTCTTAGAAAGCATTCCTCTTTTCCTTCTTTAAGGAATGAGGAGAATATTGTGCTCATTTGTTATCATTCTGTCCCACAGGAGTCAATTCACGTCCCAGAGCCTGTCATTTCCATGTCAATGAAGCCAGCCAACAAGGTAAATGAATACTTTAATTTACCCATACATACTGTCTCCACAGTCTAAATCACATCTATTAACTCTGCTGTCTTGTCATCCTGCTTCTGACCAGAATGACCTGGATAAATTCTCCAAAGGTATCAACCGTTTCACCAGGGAAGACCCAACTTTTAGAGTGCATTTTGACACCGAGAGCAAAGAAACCATCATCTCGGGAATGGGAGAGCTGCATCTTGAAATCTACTCACAGGTACCAGAGAATGTCCTGCATGTTTGATACAAGATGACCTGCAGTAAATTAGACACCTTCTGACATATTTTGTCACTTACTGGTGGTGCTTTTTATCATATTTTTTTCAATTTGTGGAGATTTTGAATTGTCGGATAACTAAAAAGTAACTAATAGATACATTTTGCAAAGATGGCTCTTCATTGTCTCTCTATGGATATGAAAAATGTCTGTAGATGACTAAATGATAAGAGACATTGCTGCACCACAAACTAAATGCTACTGAGCTTCAGTGTTTTTGGTGTAAGAGCTACAGACTTTAGGAAATCATCTCTATCCTTGAGCTGTGTCTCTGTTGGTTTATTCTTGTTTTGGTTCGTTGTTTCAGAGGATGGAGAGGGAATACAACTGTCCCTGTGTGATGGGAAAGCCCAAAGTAGCTTTCAGAGAGTCGATCACCAGCCCCGTACAGTAAGTGGTGTGTGTGTGTGTGTGTGTGTGTGTGTGTGTGTGTGTGTGTGTGTGTGTGTGTGTGTGTGTGTGTGTGTGTGTGTGTGTGTGTGTGTGTGTGTGTGTGTGTGTGTGTGTGTGTGTGTGTGTGTGTGTGTGTGTGTGTGTGTCTGACTCACACACTATTGTATAAACAGTTTATTTTGACTAAAATACAATACCAAAAGTACTCCAACGTAGCACAATGTAAAGATATCATCATTATATATGATGGCTTTTTACATGCAGTATTTATGGTTCAATATTTGAATACAGAATGGGAGCATCACAATGTTGTTTTGGTTGTTATAGCAGTGTGATGGATGTCAGAAGTTTAGTTTGTGTTTGGAGGTTTTTCACAATCATGGCAGTGTGGCAGCTGTTCCATCTGCAGCACTTTAACTCCCTCTGGAGGAGACCAGGTGAACAGCAGCTTCCAGTGAACGATTTCCTGCCCAAATAACAGATTGTCAGATCAACACAAATATATATATCAATTATTAAAACCTCACTAACTGCATCTTTAGCATGAGAGTAAATGTTATTCTCAACTAACTAGTGCCAGTTTACTGTCAGATGCCACTAAAGTACTGAAGTTATTAGCTGCTTTATCAACTTATTCTGATAAACAATTAATAATTGTAGTTATTTATGTTGCATATTAGTCTGAACAAGAAGTTTTAAGTTGTGTAAGCCTTAGTTATTTTATAGATTAATAAATACATCTAAAGATGTGGGGAGGGGGGGGTTGATGATGAAAATAAATGTTGATTTTATCATTTACGTATATTAAAACGTTTTTTTATAATAAGTGGTTACCTGGGACACCATCTCATGCAGCAGTGTGTGACAGTCAAATTTCAGCTGTTCACTCTCAGTCGCCTGCAGCAAACAAAGGACAAATACAGCTAAATGAGAGAAAACGTGTGACTGTATTACAGTTAATAAATTGGGCAGATTCTTATATTTTTATTATCTCTCTACTCATCAAACTAAGATTAATAATCAGACCCAACGACCGATAAAACAAACATACCAGCTGCGTGATGTTGGCTACCTGAGCCATGTTGTACAGAGTGTTTTCAGTGGATTCATTCAGCATGACGAAGCTGGAGGCCACGATGCCGAGGTGCCAGAGAGGCTTGTTGTCAGGTTCAATGTGACCGTAGCTGTCTGTTGGTCAGAGCGTCAGGAAGTTGGTTTGTATGTATGAGTGGAGCTTGTTTACGCCACATACAGACTTGTCATGTAAACATAAACTGTGTGAGCTCATAATGAACAGGATATTACTCCATCAGGGTTTACAAGGTCAGCGTAGGAACACGCAGAAAACATGAATACTAAATGTTGAAATCCTCAAAATGCCGCAGTTTGAAACGGCAGATGTTGTGCAATATGTGAGTTTGTGTGTCAATTCCGAGGGAATAGTACGCAGAGTTTCTTTTCTTGTACATACCAGGTAGATTTTGTGCCGACAGCAGGCTCTGGTTCATTTTGTACTTTAGGAACAAGGCCTCCTCCTGAGCTTTAGTGTTGATTTTAAGGAGCTCCTCACACAAGGCCTGGACCTGAGGCGAGCGCTGCTGTTCTCTCGGAAACAAAACCTCTGCAGAGCATTTCTCTGTAGTCTTTGTTTTTTTTAAAGGGGACGGTGGATTATAAAGAAGCAAAAAGAGAAAAAACAGGGTTGGTAAAGTGGAGGAGAGTATACCGAGCAAAGGCGTAGTCCAAGCAAGTGAGTCAAGGTTGCACCACACTGCCTCCTCTCATCTGCTGTTTAGTTAAATCTTGTCAAACCTGCCCACCGTAAAGCCAGAGATTATTTACTTTACTAAGTACTGCTTAAAATATCTTTCCATCAGCACATTGTGAATACAATGCCATCAAATCTTGAAATGTTGACGGTAAATGCGAGTTAGACACAGATTGTATTTCCCTGTTTGAGAAATGAATTTTGATTTTTTTTCACAGACAAACCAAATTTAAGTAAACCTGGCAGAGCAGGGTGGTCAAAGGTCTTCAATGATTCAGGAACAGAATTTGTTAGTTATTTCATGTTTGCTCTATTTTGGGTACTTTTTATTTACTTGACATTTAATACTGAAGGCACATTTGTAAAAACTACCCAATATGTTAATAATTTCACTCTAGACTGAAGGACTCATGCCTGTATTTAACCCATGTGTAAATCTCACTGTGTGATTATATAATGCTATCTTACATTGCTGATGATCTCCTGCACTGAGATCTCCAGCTGATACTTCCTTCCAGAGTCTGCCACATCCTAAAAGAGAAGTCACAAATAACCAGAGTTTATAGACGTTAGAAAGTCACTGTAAAGTAAACTACAACCGTTTCAGTTCAGCTGACCTCTGCGTTTCCACTGTGGACATTGTGCAGTCCAAACAGCCTGAATGGCGAGCCGTAGCGGGTGTTGAGGTAGTGTTGGACCACTTTGGCTGCCCTCCGAGCTGGGTAGTGATTGGGGTTCAGCTCTCCAGTCGCCATCACATCCTCTTCAGCCTCCTCTTCCACTGGTACTTCCTGCAGTCATTCCGGAGAAAAAGAAAGTAGAGTGAGAGAGGGAATCATGAAAAGACTTCAAAGTGAAGCTGCTATAATGAGCAAGGATGGACCTCTAACCCCTGAAGGACTTTAACCCTCAGGTGTCAGCAGGGTGGAGCTTTCTCTCTCGGGTCGGTTTGTGTCCACAGTAGGAAAGATTCAGACACAAGGAGAATGTCCATTGAGGGGAGAAGGAAAGCAAAGAAGTAGAAGTCTAAGAAAAAGTACAGGGGTAAGAGGTGAAGAGCTGAAAACTTAATTAAATAAAAGGAGTCTTGCCTGTAACTGAAATGCTGCAACTCCCTGCCTGGTACTTTGGCAGGTGGAAACCTATCTGCCCGCAGCTCCTCATGCAAGTGGAAAGATCACTTCCCACTTCCTCTTACACCAGAAGTGAGGAAGGACTGCCCCCTTTTTAAAGAGACAGAGCTCTTTTCTGATGTTTCCTTCCTATTGAATCGACTTTAAATAACAGGCAATGTAAGCAAATGTGGATCAGTCAGATTTGATGCTGCAGCAAGCGGCACTGTCCCTCTCACTCACTCCCACTTTCTCTTACACATCTGTGGCCTTCCCCATGTCCTGTGCACAAGCATGAACGCCTCCTGTTGCTGATTGGCCAGAATGTTCCGAGCCACTTAGTTTGTTTAGCTAGACATATTCGCTGAATTAGACATTTAATTCAAATCATTATGTGAGCAAGATGCATGTATTACTTACATTTTTTTATCTAAGAATTGTTTGTGTATACAGTACGTACTTGGTGTTTGTTTTGATCAAAATTGTAATTATGCAAAAGAAGAAATTTGGATTTTATCGAAAGGTTTTTGTTTGCAGTTATCGTTCTAATTTATGTATTTTTGTTACTGACCAATGATGTTTTTACTGTAATGTGATTTGTGCATCTGGTTTGGCGGGAACTTAAAAATGTTCATAATATCACTTCAGTGCCAACAGCGACACAGCCTCATCCATTACCAATAGAAATGTACAGAGAGGCTTAAACAGAGTGGACTCTGGTTGACAGATGGTTCCACTGTGTCACGCTGCTGGATATTTTGTCCCATTTTTTCTGCAGGTTTGACTTCACTCACAAGAAGCAAAGCGGCGGCTCTGGGCAGTACGGTAAAGTTATCGGAGTCCTTGAGCCTCTTGAGCCAGAGCATCACACCAAGCTGGAGTTTGAAGACCAGACTGTTGGAACCAACATCCCGAAGCAGTTTGTACCAGCTGTTGAAAAGGTTAGTCTTCCTAACTTTAATGTTGTCACAGTGAGCTTAGAAATAATAGGATTTACATGAACACTAAGTTAAAACAAGCACTCGATTTGTCTGTCAATGCTTGTTTATTCCCATCATGCCCCAGGGCTTCAGGGAGGCCTGTGAGAAGGGGCCCCTGAGCGGGCACAAGATCTCAGGAGTCCGGTTCCTCCTGGAAGATGGAGCGAATCACATGGTGGACTCCAACGAGATCTCCTTCATCCGTGCAGGAGAGGGCGCTCTAAAACAAGGTGAGGGTTGCGTTAGATTTGACCTCCTGTTTCATTCTGTTGTCGGCACACGTTAACGCTGCTTTCCATACGCTCCCCTTAGCGATGGAAAAAGCCAACACGATCATCCTGGAGCCAATCATGTCTGTGGAAATCGTTGCACCGCAGGAGTTCCAGGGGACGGTCATTGCTGGTGTAAACCGGCGGCATGGTGTCATCACAGGACAGGACGGAGCTGAGGGATACTTCACTCTGTACGCTGATGTGAGTCCAGCGTTTAATTATTCACATACCGCATGTATCTGCAGTCTTACTGCAATTATCTCGTCATCCTTCACATCACTAATTTTAGCTCGTTTCTCCCAACAGGTTCCACTAAACGATATGTTTGGTTACGCCACAGAACTACGCTCTTGTACTGAAGTAAGTTCAACCTCTATATGTTTAGTCCATTATTGTCCAGATCAGGTGGTCTAATAAAAAGAAATGCTAGGTAAACTCCTGTATAATTACACTAACCCTGTTAACAATCACATTTCATTTCCTTAATAGAGACCTAGTACTTTGTGATGGATAAATATTGTATTTGCATATCTACCTTGGATGATTAATTCTAGCTTCTGTTACAGGGGATATTGATTGTAAATTAAAGTAATGAAAATCCAGGAATTTGCCATAAGACATTATAATTTTAAAGACTAACATCCTCTATCTATTGTTTATTCAGGGAAAAGGGGAGTACACCATGGATTTCAGCAGATACCAGCCCTGCCTGCCAGCCTCGCAAGAGGAACTCATCCACAAATACTTGGAGGCAACAGGACAGCTGCCCGCAAAGAAGAACAAGTGGAAGAGCTGAACACTGTCAGATATACCCAAAATGTATACTGCTGGACTCTGACCACCGTCCCTCATCTTCACACACATTTCTGCCCATCATCATCATCCGTGACATGACAATAAGGCGTGTCCTTTGTGGAGCCATGAAAAACATGTTTTGTAGTTTGAGCAATTTTTCTCCCTAATGTCTGACCCCTCTGGAAAACCTATTTATTACTTTGATTTTAGCAGCATTTGATCTTGTTAAAGAGGAAAGCTCAGTGATTTGACTTGAGCTTGTAATGGCTTTTGTACTATGTACAGAATGGTCATGATGTAATAATGACTGCAACAAAGATTTAAAGTGTAGGTCTGTGCAGATAATTTATGTCTCAGCAACAAACACCCGATTCTTCTTGTTCAGCAGCATTCTGTGTGGTAGTTTGTGAATATTTCACATCAACAATGCAATTGATCAGCTACAAAACACCAGGAAAAAAAGACGATTACGACCCAAAGTCACCTGTCCAAAGATCTCGGTTGCCTCCAACACCTCTGGAACGCTGTTGGGATGAGCCGTCATGTTCGCAGAGTCAGCTTCAGGCCTGATCGTCACACCGGGGCTCCCAGCTACCCCAGTTAGCACAGCCAGAACAACGATGATCCTCAGACTCATTATAGGAGGCTGCAAAAACACAGATGCTAGAGAAAAGGGAAAAAACACTTCTGTGAAAGAGCACAGGAATGGAAATGACCCTCCTATCAGTGTGGAGTTATGTAACCGAGAAGGTGGGAGCAGAAAGTGGAGGCTGTCCAGATCGTTCTGTCTTCCTGGCACAATCTGTTTATTTTGTTCCCCTCTTATCTAAACAAACTGCTCCACTCTATCTGGTTCTGTTCTTCGTTCGCTGTCATGCAACTCACTTAAGCTGTCGGCCGCTAAATGTTTCAACCGCCTAATGAGAAGACCTGATTAGTTTAGGAACAGTTATCTAATTAGAGTAGTTGTGATTACTATGTGAGCTTGATGGGTTGCAGCCTCGCCTGGTCCACAGTGTGCCAAAAAATAATGTAGCAGGACGTCACTGAGCCAAACTAAACATGTTCTGGCAATTTGGGGCAGTTAAGACGCAAAATCTACACAGTTTAAGATTCAAGATTAGAAAAGGAAAATTCTGAAAACATCCAGAAAAGTGGGCTGATCACAGGAAAACATTACCACCTCCTCAATATTGAAGTAGTTCTTATATTGTTCACAGATCATGGACCACAGACTGAGATAATAAGCAACCAAGGCTTATTCTGCTCTGCTGTATCTCAATATTAGGTTTTGTGTTTTGGTTGAAAATCTTGAATTACTTTTTTTTGATTGATTCATTTTGATGAAGATAAAAGAGGAGCAATCTTCCCCTTGAGATTCACTGTGTGGAATACTCCATTCCACAGTCTTATATATATTGAAGTCTATATATAGATTCTTGCTTTTCCTAATATAGATAAATTAGACAACTGCTTTTGCTGCCTGTTTTTGAATCGGCAAAATAGTTTCAACAGGGAGGAAGTCAATCAGGAACATTTTAATGACGCTTTTTAATGTGTTCTACAAAACAAAAAATTGACAAATGATCAACATCAAAACACAAACATACTGAACGGAAAGGCTTTTCATCATGACTGAGTCGCACTGTGTTGCAGTTAATGTAACTGAAATCAAATGAACACTACAGAACCTACATTACTCATAAGAATAATAATAGTGTGTACAATATTCTGTAATGAAGGTTGGACACACGTACTTTACTAGATAAACCTGTACAATCTATTGCAGTTAAATAAAACAGCTCCATCTTATATTAAGCATCTCCGACTCTCATCATCATCTCACTATCATCGACTCAGTTCTATTAGATTGTAAAGGTGCATATAATAAAGTGCCTACTGAGTGTGAATAGAAAACAGTTACTGGACTTCAACACTGTATTAAAAAGGTGAAAAACTACATTTAAGACACCGAGCACATCTCAGCCAACTTGCTCTTCTTCTTCACACGGGGCTCCTGATGGAAAGCTGCTGTTCTTTGACCGTCATGTCCACTTGTACGATCTGTCCTTGAGACTTGATCCTGCTGTCTTTTACATTCAGGGTTGTTATGTCCCAGCTGTGCCTCCCGGGGCAGATTATCAATAAGCTCGTAGAGGGTGAAGATGCTGAAGCAGATCTCATCGTAGGCTGTTTTGGTGCCGCACTCGAACAGGCAGGCGAAGGCCACAGCGGGCGGTGCACCGAGAGAGGGGGGCAGCTCCAGATAGGCGAGGTCAGAGTAGGCGCTGGGGCCCTCGTAGATCACCCAGGGGCCACGCCAACTGTCTGGATCACGGGGAAACAGGCTGAGGTACACACCCAGATCCCTGCGTCCAGTGGTCCATGTTGGGTGGGAGTATACCACCCAGGTGGGGGTGAGGAAATACGGATGATTGGGTGTCAAGGAGCTGGTGGGATCAGAGGTGGTGTGATTTGAGTCAGTCATGCAGGATGTCCAGTGTCTGGAGTGATGTTGAGGTTGGTCTAAGTGATTATCAAGAGAGTGACATAAATGTAACGGGGCAGGGAATCCCACAATGCTACCATGACACCCATTTCCAGGCTCCACCAGCCGCTGCACCAACTGCCCCTCCCGAAACACCGCTCCGTCATCCAGACTGAGGGCCTGCACCCTGTACCCCAGAGGGCTGCGCGCATTACAGTACAGCACGTTAGTCCCGTCCTCTTCGTCCACAGACACCATCTGACACTCCACGCTCTCCGGCACGGGCACCGCCTCCCCGAAACGCCAGGTTCGCCCGTGGGTGTCACTGTAAAAGCAGAAGGCGTGGGGAGTGGTCTGGCAGAGCTGTCCGAAGCACTCTTTGCACTCGATATGGTACGCGTAGGCAGGAACCAGCAGACGGCCGGACTTCAACTGGATGCCGTGACCCGGGCCGAGGGCGAAGGTAGCCCATTCTGCAGGGACAGAGGAGGAAGTGACTTATACGTAAAGGATATGTTCACATTTGATCAAGTCTTCAAACAAAACTATCCTTTAACAGGTTTAGTTATATCGTCTCATATATTAAATAGAAAATGTACCCTAAAGTACAAACAAATATGTGTAATGTGATTCTTACAATAGATTTCATGGTATAATATCGCTCCGTTTGGTTTTAATTTGCTAATTGAAAGTCTCTTCATTTCTAATCCAACAGCAGCGAGACAGAATTGTAGTATGATGTGTGACCCGTCAGTACAAAGCCACATCTACTTGTGACCACTCATCTCAGGTTGCCTTTCAGATTGTGTCATTCAAATAATTTTAGAGGCCTGAAGACATAAAAAACGATTCAGTATTTCACGAGTGAGAAGCAAAGATTTGAGAAAAGTCCAAAATACAAATCTACAGATTAAATAATCTTAATTTTGTGCAGCAGAATTTTGTTCTTTGTTTTTCTAACCTGACAATTCATGATGATAAGGGGGCATTTTCAGATTTATAGTATTCACCTAAATTAAACAAGAGAAAAAAAGGATCATAATTGATGCATCAGAACCAGAGAGGTGATCTTTTTTTAATTCCATGCAATCTTCTTCATTATCAAAGCCTAGTGCCCACATCACCCACAATGCAACGTGTCCATTTATAGTTCAGTCAGGAATGCAGGTGTGTTATAGTTGCAGCTAATGTAGCCTCTAGCTGCTAGCCTCAAGCAGAGATGAGGAGCAGGCTACAGAGGTCTGGTGAGCCCACTTCTTTCGAACTCTGATGCTGACTCAAATGACATCACTCGAGGAAGTCTACAAATATCACACAACCCCCTCAAGGGTTTACTCCCCAAGACCTGTAAAACCAAATAAGTTCCCTTTTAAATAGAAAGCTTTTTATGTGTTTACTAATCATTATAACACTAAGGAAGTCTGTTTCAGGTGGATTTTCCCTGTTTGTATCACTGACCTTTGATTGTATCTCCTATGACTCTCGTGGTTAGGTCGGTGACAGGACTCCAGGTGTCTCCGTCATCAGTGCTGCAGATGTAGCAGAGACGGGTCAGGTTCTTCCCCGTTGCCAGCTGATAGGACTCCGAGGTGTGGCCGAGGACAGCGATGAAGAACAAGAAGAGAGTGTTTGTGAATTCATCGTACACCGGGCACGGGTTCATGGACCGGTGGCCTGGCAGGAAGGCAGTGCCCAGGACACGCATGTCCTCCCACTGCAGCAAGGAAAGGAAGAAGGAGAGGAGATTAGAAATGACGAGTCTAAAAGATATGATCACACTACATTATATCTAAACAGGAGTAGCAGAATGCTATAGACGAACACAAAAGGAAAGATAGCATTCAAATTAAAGTGTCAGGTCACATTTTGTCACCAAGCTCATCATTTTCAAACTCACATAAAAATGTTATTTTATCACCATCATTGTTGTTATTATGGTTTTTATTCAATGTGTCTTTACTTGATCAATCTCAAGCACCAAGGAGTGACTTCATTGTTTACTTTTATGTCTTATTGTATCTGTATGATTAATGATGCTGTTTTTTCAGAAAATATAGAGAATTTAGTGTAGTTGCCATATACTGTAATGAACTTCCTCATTATCTGAGACTTTTCTAACCTGATTGTGTATTTACAGCGGGTAAAATAAGTATTGAACACGTCACCATTTTTCTCAGTAAATATGTTTCTAAAGGTGCTATTGACATGAAATGTTCACCAGATGTCGGTAGCAACCCAACTAATCCATGCATACAAAGAAAACCAAACAAAATTCAGAAATTAAGTTATGTGTAATAAAATGGAATGACAGGGGAAAAGTATTGAACATGCTTACTGAAATGTATTTAATGCTTCGTACAAAAGCCTTTGTTGGAAATGACAGCTTCAAGACGCCTCCTGTATGGAGAAACTAGTCACATGCATTGCTGAGGTGTGATTTTGGCCCATACTTCCACACAAACAGTCTTCAAATCTTGAAGGTTCCGTGGGCCTCTTCTATGAACTCTGATCTTTAGTTCTTTCCATAGATTTTCTATTGGATTCAAGTCAGGTGATTGGTTGGGCCATTCTAGCAGCTTTATTTTCTTTCTCTGAAACCAATTGAGAGTTTCCTTGGCTGTGTGTTTGGGATCACTGTCTTGCTGAAATGTCCACCCTCGTTTCATCTTCATCATCCTGGTAGATGGCAGCAGATTTTTATCAAGAATGTCCCGGTACATGTTTCCATTCATCCTTCAATTACATGAAATTTGCCAGTGCCGTATGCTGAAAAACAGCCCCACACCATGATGTTCCCACCGCCAAACTTCACTGTTGGTATGGTGTTTTTGGGGTGATGTGCAGTGCCATTTGACCTCCAAACATGGTGTGTATTATGGCATCCAAAGAGTTAAATTTTGGTCTCATCTGACCAGACTATATTCTCCCACTACTTCACAGGCTTGTCTAAATGTTGTGCAGCAAACTTTAAATGAGCTTCAACATGCTTTTTCTTCAGCAATGGAGTCTTGCGTGATGAGTGTGCATACAGGCCACGGCGGTTGAGTACATTACTTATTGTTTACTTTGAAACAATTGTACCTGCTAGTTCCAGGTCTTTCTGAAGCTCTCCACAAGTGGTCCTTGGCTCTTGGACAACTCTTCTGATAATTCTTTTCACTCCTCTGTCAGAAATATTGCGAGGAGTACCAGGTCGTGGCCGGTTTATGGTGAAATTACATTCTTTCCACTTCCGGATTATGGCCCCAACAGCGCTCACTGGAACATTCAGAAGTTTAGAAATCCTTCTGTAACCAATGTCATCACTATGTTTTGCAACAATAAGGTTGCGCCGGTCTTGAGAGAGCTCTTTGCTTTTACCCATCATGAGATGTTTCTTGTGTGACACCTTGGTAATGAGAGACCTTTTTACAGGCCATCAGTTGGGACTGAACCAGCTGATATTAATTTGCACTGACAAGGGGCAGGATTGCTTTCTAAGAACTGATAGATTTCCGCTGATGTCTTGGCTTTCCATGCCTTTTTGCACCTCCCTTTCTTCATGTGTTCAATACTTTTTCCCTGTGTCATTTGATTATATTACACATAACTTAATTTCTGAACTTTGTTTGGTTTTCTTTGTATGTATGGATTACTTGGGTTGTTACCGACATCTGGTAAAAATGTCATGTCAATAGCAACTTTAGAAATATATTTACTGAGAAAAATGGTGATGTGTTCAATACTTATTTTACCCACTGTATATACTTGCTTTCAAATCAGTAACTTGAATTTGGAGCTGTGCATTTTGAAGGAACAACTAATTTGACTCAAATAAACAAGTGCTTTTCCTTTTTGCTTCATTAAAATCAGCAGGACACTTCAAAGTCCAGAGCCAGTGACTCAACACTGACCTCCACATAGTTCCTGTAGAAAGTTCCTCTCCTCATGACCAGCAGGTGAGCCTGAGAGTCGGATGGGCTGAGTCTCTCCTCACAGAAGGCCAGGAAGGACCTGGAGCGAGACAGGAACAGCAGCGCTGGGACTCTGTACGTCACTCCGTTGGGCTCCTTGTGAAAAAGCACCGACCTCGCTGGGAAATAGGGCGACCTCATACTCTCCGGTGTGTGTGTATTTCAAGGTAACTCCAAATCTTCTGAGAAGGAGCTAAACAAAGATAAACAAACACAAACGTTTATTATGCAGCGGAAATGTGTAAAAGTAGATATGTAGGTATCAATCAAATTGTATCAATCAAATTGTTAAAAATTGTCAAATTGTTGTTTGTGTACTGTGGTGGAAAATTATTTTACCCGCTGTTGAGTCTTATTTAACTGAAATGAAGAATATCGTGAAACAGGATATTGTCTTTAAAGTATTTATTCTCTGGCCAGAGAAGAGGCACAGTTGTACAGAGTCACTCAGAGTCTGTAGAAGTGTGCACTACAGAAGTAAAATCACACAGAGTTATATACAAGAGGGATCAAGGGTGGGGGCCTGTGTACTGGAACATCCGGTTTCAGGCCGTGCAGCCATGGTAGTTAAAGTATGAGAGGTGCTTTATCTGTAACAACAGACACACAGATATATACGTTTTATCCTTAAGGCATAGGACATGTGAATATACAATAGGTACTTGTTATCCAACACAGAGAACAATAGGATATGTGTGCAGGCAGTCAGCTGCTGCATGGATCACAAGTCTCATGATGCAAGCATAGGATTGACTAAAATCAAAATACTCATAAGTATATAAAATTTCCATTAAACAAACAGCAAGATACATTTCAGCATGCACGCTAACACAAAGGATGAAGGTCTACTGAGTTCAGCGCAAAGGTACAAGCACTTAGGCATTTACACAATATACTAAGTAGAAATATATACTAAGTAGAAATTTACCATTACAGTACAGTATGTGTAACGGAGTTAAAAATTAACTTTATAATTTCTTATTTCCTATTTGTAATATTTTAATTTTCTTTATCATTTAACGATCCTGTTGAGTATGTGTGATTTTTTTCTTAATTAATTATTTTTATTTAGCGTTATTTTTATTAATGTTTCCTTTGGAAATGACATCTCATCTCTTCTGCACCTCCTAAGCTTCAGTAGCTCCGTCTTCTCCTCACAATGGTGTTTTACATTGCTGAGGGAGCAGAGGTGCAGAGAGAGAAAGAGACCAGAAGACAATTTATGTGTGTTATGTTGTCTTCTGCTGGGAGCAAATAAATGCTGAAAAACTATCTTTTGGGCCGTCTCCTTCCATGCCCTATTCACGTCCGTTACACATGCATGTATATACATTTATATACAGTAAATATAAGTTGCTATACATTTGATAATAATGGATTATATGTACATGTTATTGCGCAATTTGTATATTAAACTGTAGTATTTGGCATTTGTAAGCACAGTAGATGTTTTGGTATTGCACAGGGATTATTTTTATGTCTACTTTAACTTTAAGAGATGCTGCATCAGGATTTGGTAAAAAAAAATGTTTTAAATAAAATAAACTAGGAAGCCATTTGAGTCTTTGTCCGTTGTTCTCTGTGTGAATTCTCTTCACTGTCTCAATCATAACAGCAGTGTTAGTACTGGTGCAACATCACATTTAGTATGATTTCCTTTTCAGTACTGCTTTACACATGCAAGACTATTTAATACATTTTAACACAAGCACAATGTCCTACATATGAATCTAACTCTAAAATAGGTCACTTACCTTACTTCAGTCTTTATCACTTTATCGTTGTACAACTAAACCTGCTGACAAATTCACACTGCCTATCTTCAGCAACTTCACTATAACATATAACACATATCCAGCTGCTAAGTAAATCCTTCCTGTGAAATTGCATTATACACAGAAAGTGGAAGTAGCACCTAATGCACATGCATCATTAGCAGAAAACTGCAAATAACTACAGAGTACTGACATTCAAAGTGCACTGTGAAAACTGCTGCTTCTCTGAGGGTAATGCAGGATGTGTCAGCATTTGAATGTCAGGTGTGTGTGTGTGTGTGTGTGTGTGTGTGTGTGTGTGTGTGTGTGTGTATGTGTGTGTGTGTGTGTGTGTGTGTGTGTGTGTGTGTTAGTTTGTGGGGGTTTGAAAGCCATGGCCTCTTCTCTCTGTTCCCCATTCAGTGCAGCAGTATGGAAAGCTGTTCACTGACCCAGAAATGGACCACACTCATCAGATCTACATGCAGCTTTGGATGAATCAGCGAGAGCAGCCATTGTGGAAATGAACAATGATTTGTTGATCTGTCCCCTCTGTGTCCTGAATGCTTTTCATTTTCAGTAAAATGTGCAAGATATGTGTAGCCTACTTTACTGTTTAGAAGTATAAGCTCATGCATTTCTTCTCCCCCCACCAGCATCAACCCCCACTGATCAAATGTTTTGAATCAGAGTTGTAGGAAAGTAGATTAGTGTTTGGGCAAGGGTTGGTGTTAAAGGTCTGACATTCCTGGCCAAAAGGATATAATTTTAAGGCTGCCAAAGAAATCCACCTGGCACGCTGAATACAGGGCATAACAAACCCCGGAAAGGGATATGTGACGTCATCAGTGAGCGACCCGACTCCACATGGCAAACAGCAGAAGTTTTGACGGCACTTGCTAAGGTAGCGTAATGCTGCGGTCTTCACGTTATAAATGATGACTATTGTAACTGATTTACAATGAGCAGATTAACAGCGTCACATGTGTATTACCCGTCTTCTGAACAGGGAGTCACGTGTTAGCTTGTATGCTAACGGTTTAGTAAAGCTAGAGAGTCGGGACTGAACATATTAGCTTGACATTTAAAGACAAAAGGATAATGTTATCATTTAAGAAGCTGGCACCAGTGAATGTTGGTAACGATATCCTGAAAAAAATAAAGCGATTTTCTGTCGATTGAGTTATTGATTAAGTAATCATCCCGGCTCTAAATCTGTTTTTGTTGGCACTATTTTTGAGATACAGTTCAATACTGCTGCTGAGTCTCCGCCCCCCCCCCCCCCCTTTAGTAAAAAAAATGGTTTACAACGTTGCCATCAGCGGTGTGAAAGCAACAGTACAAACTAATGTATATCTCCTTGTTAACTTACACTTGGTAGGGTCAGCATGGCCAGGCGGTGGTCTGAGGGCCACTCCACGTCCATCCTGTGTGTCGGGGTGTCTTCAGGCCCCGAGGGGATCCTCGCTTCAGGCTCTGAGAGTGGAGAGGTCACGGTGTGGAGCCATGAGGGGACCATCATAGGCCGTCTCACTCTCCCTGGTGAAGAGGACAGCACCAGTGTTGTGTTCTCACCAGCGGCTCCGGGCCAGATGTATGTGTCACACGGAGACGCAGTGAGCGTACTGGACCCCCGGAACCTGAAGGGCCCAGTGGAGGAGTTTCAGGGTGCAGGGGAGGAGGAGATTAATGCTTTGGCTCTCAACGACATGGGTTCAGTCCTGGCAGTGGCTGATGACTCCGGGGCAGTTCGGGTACTGGAGCTTCCTGGGGGGAAAGTATGCAGGACTCTTCGGAGACACACAAACATCTGCTCCTCGGTGGCTTTTCGACCTCACAGACCAAATAACCTGGTGTCTGCTGGACTAGACATGCAGGTAAGTGAGAGGACCATTTGTACTGGCATCATGTACCAAGACTACTTTTAATTTCTTTCCTACAGCAGATTTCTTTCACATTTTTTCGTATCACTTTAGGTGATGCTGTGGGGTCTGCAGAAGACGCGGCCTCTTTGGACCCTCGACCTCCAGGATGTGGCCGAGGAAGAAGACAACCATCAGCAGCGTCCCGGTCAGCTCTTCAACCCACCGCTGGTCCACTGCGTGTCTGTGGCGAGTTGTGGGAACATTTTGGGTTGTGCAGCAGAGGACGGGCGGGTGCATCTGATGCGGATCGGCAGCGGCTCTAAACTGGACCAGCAGGGAGCCGTCAAGGCCCATAGTCAGGGGGCCTCACAAGCCCACTTTGTTAGTTTCCTTTCCCACCCTCACTGGCTCGTCACTGGGGGGAATGACGGCCAGGTCGCCCTGTGGGACCTCAGTAAGCACCCAGTGGTGACTCCGGAGGCAAAGGCCATAACTAGAGTGACGGCGGCCCCACGCAGGAAGTGTAAGAGCAAGGCAAAGAGGAAAGAGCAATGCCAGGATAAAGCAACGAAGGTTGAAACGGAGAAAGAGGAAGTGGAAGAGGAAGAGGAAGTGGCAGCAAGTGCAGAGGAGGTTACGGAGGAGAAGTCGGGGCCCAAACTGAGCATCAGTCATGGGGACAAGGTGAACTGGTTGTGCCCTGCTGTGCTGAAAGGAGAAGCCAGTGTGGTGGTTGCAGATCAGAGCTCCTGTCTGACGGTTTACCCTCTGTCTCCACTATAGATTCAGGTTCTGTCATCTTTGGTTCTCATGGTTGCAGTACAATGTTTTGACTGTTTTCTTTAGTTTACATTGAGTCTACACTCCTGTGTTTGATACTGTTAGAAGTTGCAGCATAATTTTTTCTTCTGGTCTACATGGTGATTTTGACATTAGGATCTTAATCTCCTTTAATTCTTACTTAAAAAAGTGGTCCAGAAAGCACTGAACAGTGGATGAAGATCTTCACAGAAGCAGACAAACATCTGTTTTGTATTAGTTTTTACAACATATTCAACAAACTGAAAGTGTAATTGTTTTCTGGGTCTTGTTTAATGACAGATTTACTGATATTGCTCATTTGGGTTTTTTGTGTGTGGTCCTATAAAAAGTTATCCTTTGAAATATATTTTGCAATATATGCATTTTTGTGGACTGTAAAAATTACCACATCATAGACAAAAGCAATCTGCATGTTTAACTGAGTTTGCGGTGCTCGTGCAGAGTAAAACACATCTCAATCCAAACCAGGTGCCAGACTACTAGGACAAAGCAGAAAGTCAACTGAAAGCTGTTTCCAGGATGTGACATTTCACACTTTTGGAAGAGACATTTTTAAAATGAGTCCAAAGTAGCACCTTGTGATCTGACAACAAGCTATAATGATGTAATGTACAATTAAGATTTGTTTTCCTGTGTTGATTAAATCCCATTTGCTGCTTATTAATCCTTACAGGATCTTCTAACATTTAAGAAAATATGCTGTGTGGACTCATTTGAATCACAATCAAGCAGCAAAAACTTTATTGTCAAGTTTTTTTACACAACACAAAATCTCAATAAATTCATACATTCATTGCAAATGCACTGTATTCACGCAACACTTTCAAACAAGTAAACCATTCTATTGCAAACAAGCAAAACACTTCTATAAGAATCCTAGAAATAAAGGCACAAGTCTTACTGTCCAAGTACATTTTTAAATCCAATTCCCGCCCATCTGTTTCCACAAGGCAGCTCAAGTTTTAAACAAAAAAGGTGAAATTCTTTGACAGCCTATATTCATTTCTTTGAATCGCAGCAACAGCAAATATTTACTTTACAGAAATTCTTTAAACCAGATTATTTTTCTAAATAAAGCTCTCTTAAGTGAATGTTCACAGTAACAATTACACTGAATAAGCACATGATCATTTCTCAGCATTACTTCAATCCTTTTTAATTGAATCGGTCTCAAAAGTTCTTCCATCTTTTGATGTAATTAAGTTTTACATTGACAGCCAGCCCAAAGGACCATGTTTGACTGGTAGCTCCGGTCAAAATAAATCCTCCACTGAGATGTCCTCCCTCCTGTGATTACTGAGGTCTGTGCCTGAGTCAAATTCTGCACTGAGGATGTTGAGTTGCTGACTTTACAGTTTAGCCAGACTCTTCTCCAGGCTCTCAATGTCTGCATCCCCCGCTTCACCCTTGCTGCCGCGGGCGCTGCACTCCAGGAACTCCACCTTCAGGGGCAGCTGGCTGAACTCAAAGTCTTTGCCTTTTTTCCCCAGATACACACTGCCGCCCACAGAGCCGTCCTGAGAGCTCAGGGCAGCAGAGCGCGTCACTCGCAAGGTGTTCCTACGAGAAACAAGAGGCGTAAAGGTTATTCACCAAACCAAAAGCTCAGGTCTAATATGAATCCCAACTGCTCCCAATGGCCCAAACCTGACAACCAAAGCATCAAATTGCACACATATGAGGAACATTACATTTGTGACAGAACAATCAATATATATCGACAATTAAACAAGGAAATTACAAAGATATAATGGGAATCATACAGTAAAAACAAACACCCCAAAACACCTCAGTTGCTGTACTTACATTTCCTTTTCCAGCTGCTGCTGTATCAGTTTAGCTGATTTTGCCATGGTGATATCTGTAAAATAAAGAGACCAGTAAAGGAATAAGCAACTTTAGAGTGTAGAAAATGAAGAACAAGAGATTATGTGTTGATAAATGGGGTCAAAGCAAAGGGATGGATGAACCTTGTTTGTTGCATGCTACCAGGAGAGCCGGGGCATTCCTGGAGATCACAGTGTCCGTCAATAAGATGTACAGGAACTCGGCCACGTCCCTCACCTCCTTCTGGAAAATAGCGCCGTCCACTACAAACACAATCGCTCTAAAGACGGGATGAGTGGGAGGAATAGGAGAGCGATGATGGGAATGACCTCACCGATAAGACAGGATGTAATGTTACTCAGACCGGCTGTTTTTGTTCTCACCTGGCTGAAGATTTGAACTTCTCCAGGTACTGAGAGCGAAGACTGTCATGTCCAGGCAGGTCAATCAGAGTCCAGGTGCTGCCCTGAATACAGGAGAGAAAAGGGGGAACACCTGTAAACCATGCTCATCATGAAGGTATGATGCCTGATGAAGTTGTTCTTAACTCACCCTTTCGTTTTTAGCTTTGTATGGAGCACTGCTGTCAGTGATGGAGGTCTGAGTCCGCTTGAACTTTCCTGACAACAGCTGCCAGAACATGAAACGCACTTTTAGAGAGCAGACTAACCGTGCATCAGTCTGCTGAACACCCTGTGATAGACAACGTGGCGGTGGCCACCACGTTTTAGTTAACTCACCCGGCTGAAGAGGAGGGTTTTCCCAGCGTCGCACAGCCCGACGAGCAGGACAGAACTTCGGACAGTTTTGCTGGAGAGAAAGTACTTCAGAAAGACTGCAGAGATAAAAACAGAAAGACCGGTTACTAACTTATGCTTATTTAAAACCCACTGTTACCGATGAGCCAAAGATACTATACGAAGTTGAATGACTGGAAACACTAATAAGCTGCACAACTGACAGATGTTTGCTTTAGCTTAGCAGTCAGCTTCCTAGCTTGCTAATTCGGATACTGGCCTTTTGGGGCACATGTTTCCTAATTAAAAGAAAATAATTGGAGATAACATGTTAACGCAGATTGTCCTAGTGACAAAACCCGCTTTCCAGCAACCCTACACTTTCTAGCTAACTGTGCTAAACTAAACTAAACGCTGGGCCTAGCTTGCTAAGCTAATGTTAGCATGCTAACGGTAACTTCTTACCACAGGTGATGACAACGACGGCCAAAGCGACGATGACGCCGATAAGAAAAACTGGGTCTTGCTCTTCCAGCTGTTGTCGCAGAGATTCAATATAAGGTTCTAATGGGTTTTCTGACATTTCCACGTCTTCTTTCCCCCCCATGTTGCCACCAGTGTTGTCTCTCTCCATCTATCCGCTCAAGCTAATCTGAAAGTGGGACACGTCTCCTTCCTCCTGCGGCCTGTACAGACGCTGGAGTGTCAGCAGGGGGCGCTGCAGACCGCCTGCTTAAAGTTCACTTTATTCCCACAGTGGTTTCAAAACTGGATGAGCACTGGGACAAGTCAGTGGGTCCCCAACAAAACCAGAAAATAACCTTGATTTCACTTTTAAATATGGAGGCCAATAAAAAAAAAAATCACAAAATATGACGCAGTGCTTTAGAATACATACAAACCAAATAAACCTTATATAAAGTGTATTTAAAGTAGCTCAAATGTGCTCCACTTCCACCGGCTGTCACATTAAAATACAGCTTACTATCAAAGCATCAGTAGTAGTATTCCAATATGGTATGTATATATATATATATATATATATATATATATATATATATATATATATATATATATATATATATATATATATATATAGATAGATCATGGAAATAAATATAACTGTGAAAGGTACTATAAATCTAAAAAGAGTTTACTCTAATGCTTAAAGTCGCTTACGTGTAGCTGTTAACACGTTTGTACTTTTACTTCAGTGAAATCTTGAATGTCACTAATTTGTAATTTTGTATGAAACGTTTCGTTAAAAACATGAAATGGTCTTCCATTATGTAATAATGTACTGTATCTGTTGTAATGTTACTGATTAAAACGAACAAAGACCACAATAAATTATTTTAAGATCATACTGTTTTCACTCATATCCGTCTTTGTTAGGCTACCGTCGGTTTATGTAGGCTTTAATACGTATTGTTCATTCTATCATCGGGACGTTAGGATAATAGAGACAATAGACATAAGAGTAACACCAAGACCGAGTTCAGTGAACGTGAGTTCACTTTTGGCAATCACAGTCATATCACAAGACCTATATAAAAACTCAAGGGTGGTTTTCGAACAGACAGATGCGCTTTTACGCACTCCGTCTCCAGCCCTCACATTGCGCGCTTTTTACGCAGACTGGATATTTGACTCCTCAGTCCTCGGCACGATGTCAAACGTCAGGAAACCGCATTATTCTATAGTAAGAGGCTGGGTGTCATTCATGTTGGGCTCTTAAGGGGGCCAGTGTGTTTCTCCTCGTGCAGACGAAATGACCAGCTCATTAATGGTTTCAGCGAGGTTTTCTTAGGCTTTCTTTCACCATTCCAACTCTGTAGATCTGTCAAAGAGGGATTTAGAACTTCAGGATTTACTTGAGAATCGTCGGTATATCTGAGGATATCTCCGTCAGGGATAAGTCAAAAGGAGATGATGGCTTTATCGTTCCTCTACGTGCTGTGCATGTGGATAACTTTCGTCTGTCCTTCGCTGGGAACAGGGTTTGTTTATCACTTTCCAGGCATCACTCTGCAGCGACAGCGCATCAAATCGGAACAGAGCGGCAGCACGGGGCCACCAGGTACCGGGTCCCGTGCCCAACTCAGGTGAGCACATGTTCACACTGGAGATTTTCACTGCACAATCCGTAAAATACAACCCTGATTCTGTGTCTTTAGCAGAATAAAATTTGCTGCAGCTCTGTTAAATTGTCACATTTTGTTCACATGTCTTATTGACATTGATTATGTTTATGTTATTTCTTCTATAGTATATTAATAAGTGTGAAATCGATTTTATTTGTATTTTAGGAACTGGTGTCAGTATACTGTTTCCCGAACAGTGTCCTGTCAGGTGCCCAACGGGACAGAAACCTCTGTGCAGAGAGTGTTTCAGGGCTGCCGGTGGCCCGGACCCTGCACCAAAGTCATCAGGTACCCTCAGAGTCCTCACATCTGCTCCTCTTCAGCCAAGTCCTCTTCTCCTGTCAGCTTTTTCAGCTGTGCTGTGATGCTGTTACTGTTCTTGTCATGAATGTGGGGCATCCCATATTCTAAACACAGGCATGGGACCCTTTTTTGCATCATATTTTCTATATTTCTCAAATTGAAAATGTTGAAAAACCTTTTATAAAAAAGGAAAACTATAGGAAAATTAATCAGATATTGATATTTGCATGGTTTGATCATGTTTGTGCATTTGTATGTGTGTGTTTCTGCTACTATACATGCCCCTGTGCTGTTTTGCAGCTACAGGACCCTGATCAGGCCGTCCTTCAAGGTTACCTATAAGCAAGTGACTGCACTGGAGTGGAGATGCTGCCCAGGGTTTGTGGGAGAAGAGTGCCGAGAAGGTGAGTGTCTAATCTGTGCCTTTTTTTCCCTCTTTCGCATGACGTAAAAGCGAATGTGGTCGGATGCTAAGTCTCTCAAGGACTGAAATGAAAGCCATGTGTTTTGCCTGAACTCATCTGTCTTTTTAGATCTTTACCCACACCAATGCCTTGTTTTATGTTTGGTGGTGTGTCGTCGAGTAGTTTACTAATCGTGCCTCTGTGCAGTGGTTGGGCTTTTGATATGATTGTAAAGTTGTTTTGTATTAAGTTTGAAGGCCTGTTTTGGATTACTTTTGGGAGCACGGATTGCAGTAAAGCAGCAGTTGAAAGGGATCCTGTACCTTTTCTTTATACGGCTGTGCAATCTGTGTCTGGAAGGAGATTAGAAAACACTGACTGTCTCATTCTGCATCTCTTCTTTCTTTGAACATGCGTATGTACACTCTGTTAACTGTAGACAGCACAGAGTCAGTTTTCTGTCTCTCTAAATATCATCATGGCTATTATATCAAAAGCTCAGAGGAATGTCCAGCAGAGCAGCTTGTAAAGTTGGAGGTATGCTTGGTCTCATGATGGGCAGCGCTGCTCCTGGATACCATAGACCGCAGACTCTCAGCCCAGTAAAGACCAACATTTTCACCAAGGGGCGAGACACCACAGTCAGCCTGTAGAAACAGCCATGAGGGAGGATGAAGGTCTAAAGTTGGGCTGTCTTAACTCTGCTATATACAGCATATATGTATACATTTACACTACTCACAACCACACTGACAAACATGTTTTCACATATTGTATTTTAAACATTGTGGATGCCTGTAAAACGATGCATGTGGCTGCATTGGCTTTGTTAGAGTTATTTAAAATGCTGAGGAGTTATTTTAACGGTTTTCTATTAAAATCACTCAGTAACTGTTAGATTTTCTGGGGTCGCAGGGCAATGCAGCAATTTGTGTGTCATTGAAAAACACTGGCCTGCTCGGTTCACATTTGTCCAAGATTAACAGTTACCTCAAGTCTTGCTTATTGGTCATAATTACCACACCTTGTTCCATTTTGCACAAATGGTTCGTTGTTGCTCTTGGAGGGCCAAGATTTACCACAAGTTACGAATACACACATTAATACTAATGGAATAAACACAGACAAAGCCTTTGGAGACCATTATTCCACCCAAAGATTAACACAAAACTACATCCGCTGAGTCTGTACTGCCAGAGATTATGGTTCACTTGAGACCAAAGTGGTTGCAGGAGTGTGAAGAAGCAATCTGGCTGTTTATTTAACGTTTGCTGAAATGTATTTGCAAGTTCTAATGGCTATAGAGCAGGAGGAAAATTGCCTCCATATGGAGAGACGGAACAGAAGGCCACGTTCAACTCGGCGAGGAGACCTGAAAGACGGAGGCTGATGTCACCGACAGTCTGCTTCACACTGAGGAGGGAGAGCTGGCAGTGTGTCCGGGTTAGAGAAAGAGAGAACACTGAGGGGAGAAAGTTAGGACCAGTGCACGAGAAACAACAAGGTGTTAGAATTGGCAGTGCAGAAACAGCTGTGTAGCAAGAGAAGAAGAAGAAGAAGAAGAAGAAGAAGAAGAAGAAGAAGAACGTGAAATGTAATTGGGAGTGTTCCTGTCCCACAGGGCTCCAGCTGCTACAAGCTGCCCAGACGGCAGCAAAGCAGAGTGCCGGTTCTGTGGGAAAGTGGCCCCACTGAGATTAATGAGCATGACACTCCTCCACAAGCTCTTCGTAACATACGTGACTGCGCTAGGATCAGACTGCTTTAAAAGAGAGACTGGTTCTCCTCATGTAGATTAACCTCTGCACAACAAAAAATAAGTTATTGATGGAATACCTTAGACATAATGGTTGATAATACCATGAGAACATTTTAAAGTTATGCCCCAGCTTTGTATGGAATGGTTCAAAGAATTTATAGGTCGGTCATTTTCAGTACGTCACCCTCATGGCTTTGATTTCTGGATAGCTGTTACTTGTTGAATACAGACATGTTTCTATTTGATTTCAACTGTCTTGTTTCGATTGCTTATTGGAGGGGAAGGTATGCATCGTGTTTTAGAACTTCTGAGGGAGCATAGAGACCTCAGAGAAGTCACTGCTCCTGGGGAAGAATTAGTCCTATAGTAATAACTCCACAAAAAAACAAAATTTGGCAATTTTAAACTTTGGTTTTGGTCTGAAATTAAACAAACAAGATATAATGTTTTGGTGAACAGATTTTGTTAGCTTTAGACAGAGCTAGGCTAGCTGTTTCCCCCTGTTTCAAGTCTTTATGCTAAGCTAAGCTAATCATCTATTGATTCATATTTACTGCACAGACAAAAGATTGGAATCAATCTTCTCGTCCAACTCTCTGCAAGAAAGTTAACATGAGTAATTCCCAAAATGTTGACCTATTTCTTTAATCATGGACAATTTCATGTTGCATTCATCCCTGTGTCTTTATGTCACTCAGCCAACATTGTGCATGCAGCTCTGTGAAAACTGCTGCAGTGGAGGCTTTGAGCCAGCTGTTTTATCAGAGCGAGAGAGGACAGCTTTAACCAATGAAGATGACATCACCTCTGGCTTTAGTTTGATGGGGTTCTGGCTCCACTTCAGAGGCCCTCACAGACGTAAAGACAGGGCACATGAAGAGGGCTAGAGTCGAAGTGAAGTCCGTGTAAGTTGAGGATATGCTTGTTTCTCTCACCTCTGCACACACTCCTGTTGTTTTCATTTTCAAAACTCTGAGTCATTTTCTGCCTCACTCTCATGGTTTATTCTTTTCTTACCATTATTCCTTGTTTTGACAAATATATAGGCCAAATCTGCATTGGTATCAATGCACACATTATCACGGTATGTTGGGTTTAGGATTCAACTTTCTTGTCTCTTCCCTGAAAATAACCCCAAATGGAGGCTTCACAGTTTCATCAATGTTAAGAGTTGAAATGATTATGCGATTAATCGATCAGTCGATGAACATACAAATTATTGGCCTACTATTTAGACAATTGTTAATGATTGCTCTCCTACAGCCACTCAATTGTGAGGATGTTCTGCATTTATTTGTGTTATTGTGACACTAGGCTGAATATTTGACGAAAACAAGTATTTTAAATATGTTGTCTTTGGCTTTAGAAAATTGCTGTAGACATCCATCACTATTTTCTGAATTTCTTTACACCCATTAACTGAGAAAATAATTATATCAGTAACAATAATATGCACAAATCTGAAAAAGCAATGCTGGCGTTTGATCTGCTTAAATTAATCACTCATTAAAGACGAATGGCAAGTATTTTCACAGTTGCTTTTGGCCTTCACAAGTCCTCTAGAGTGTTCCCTGCGTTAGTGTGGGCCTCGTGTTTTGTCCTTAGCCTTAAAGCATTCTGGAATCTTAAAGCATTCTGGAATATCACGGAGCTCGTGGCCAGACTGCTAAGGCCGAGCTGGTCGCAAAGCTTGAATTTTTGTGTGTTTGCTAATGGAAAGTGGGTGTTTTCTGAATACATTTCGTTGACACCCTGACCCCTCAATATTTTTGACATTCGGGTTTGTGCTGGCTGTGTACAGTGCATCTCAAGATTTACATTTTGCTTTCAGCAGAGTTGTGCTAACACATGACGGCATGGAACACATTTGGGAGAAATGTGTTCATAATTTCCCTGCTGTTGGCCCCTGCACCCCTCCTCCCTGCTCCATCACAGCAGCACCCCCCAGCACCCATCTGCACACATACATCGAATTAACACTAGGGATTGTGGGTAACGTCTGTGTGTGAGGGAGCTTCATCCAGGACCTTCCCTGATGAGTGCGGTGGCCTTTGATCTCATGCAAAAGCTCAGCAGAAGAAGTTTAACAAAGTTTAATGCTGGGTGTGACAGCACAGGATTGTATTTAGGGAAGTTAACAATGAATTTCATTAAAGAAGTGAAAAGGTGCCTAAAATCTAGAATGTCAATTGTGCTAATTTGTTAATGCTAAAGCTATGATGTTGCTAGAGTCACTGTTTCCCCTCTGCAGCTGAATGAGGAGGAAGTGTGTTAAACCCACCGTTGGAGGGATTATCTAGAACACTGGCTATTTGAAACCTTTTGATTACTTCCATTTTTCCATTTTACCATCTGCTCTCATCCCCTTGGCTCGTTTATCCTTGTCTTGCCCTTGCTTTTTCTTGCCACTGCCGGGCTCTTTATCTTCTATAGTCCCTGCTGCTTTCCACTTTCCTAACTTCCTATTTCCTTTAGATCTGCCGCTCTCCTCTCCTTGGAGTAAAGTGATAAAACAGAACCATATCCCACATGTGCTCCTACAGACTGCAACCTCTGCAGAGTGAGGATATGACTGATGTCTCTGTTACATCCCTGGCTGTGCTCAGATAAAGGTCAAACTCTACCCTTTGACCTGTTGGGGGCTATGGGATAGCTCAGCTGTTCCTGGTGCTGGTCTGATATGCCTGATGGATGACGCCCTGTTCATGCTCCTTCTGTAGTTTTTCATTTCTGTCATCAGCTTATCATCGGTTTTCCTGCCTCCATGTGTCTCTCTATCTTTCTGTCTGCAACTCCACACATGTGTTTATGCAAAGTAAAGCAGGTAAAGTTCCTGAGTTCCTGAAAAAGTTTTCTGAGGTTAATCAAAGCCACGTTTCCATGAAGGTTAATGTATTTATCTGTAGGTTTTTGCTGTCTCTAGTCAAGACAGGCTAGGAGCTCTGCCTGTTAATGTGTAAGGGTGTTTAGGTCTTATTTTTGGTAAAAGAAAACAAGCAAATATTGTTTGTGGTGGCTTCTCTTATCACCACTAGTGCAAAGATGTGCATGAAAAAATACAAAGAAGACTACAAGTCTACAGCCATGCTAACAGCGCTGTAACATGCTCTTAATAACTATGTTAATATGCAGGTATGTAACCATTTCATCCTAACTAAACACAAAGTGAAGCTGAGACTCCAGGGAATGTCATCAGTTTTTTTCATGTATTTGGTCATTCACCAAAATACAAGATAGATTTAGACCCGATGAATGCATTGGAGGGAAAGTGTACAATTTCATAGCAATTCATCTAATCGTTATTGGGACAATATGAAAAGTCAGGAGATCACCAAAGTCAGTCAGATTCATCTTCTGGGGATCAAAAATGTTAAAACAAATTTCATGACAATCTATCCGACAGTTAGATATTTCTCTGAATTCCTCTTTCCATTTCGGAAACCGCTGAATTTGAAAAATGCTGCCTTTATTTCAGCCGATCCCCGTCTTTCTTCACTGAATGCACACAACATCAGCTCATAGCATCACGATGACTGTATGTCTGTGCACCAGCAGGGCCATCCATCTCTAACTGTGACTGATGTGTAGCCATTGTTTCAACATCGGAGCAATTGTGTAGTGGACGGTGCTGCAGGACGATTGCATGCATTCTGCCCGCATGAGGGAATGAGAGAGAATTAGGTGTATTGGAAGAGATTCAGTTTGTCATTGTTTCATGGTCACGCCTGTCATGAAGCAACATTTTGCAAGGAGGAATGTGAGATTAATAATGGCACCTCATTGTGGTTCTGAAGTCCATTATTTAGTCATTGGCTGTATCTTGTTGTGCATGAAATATTGGCCCCATGCATCAAATGTAATGGGAATTTCCATTAATTGCCAAGTATTTCTTACTTGCTGAATGTTTCAAAGCTTCAGTTTAAAGAAATGCTGTGTGGCCTGTCCGCTGGCATCATGGTGAAAAATGTTAAATGGTCCCACTGTGGACTAGACATATTGGTTGTAAAAAAAAAAAAAAAAAAAAAAGCCAAGTTCACCGTCCTCCACCAGCCACTGTGGTCAAAATGGGTGTGTAATTTAGTGAGTGAGAGAGTTTGTGACAGTAGGAGTGTGTGTGTCTGTCTGTGCATGTGTGTGTGTGTGTGTGTGTGTGTGTGTGTGTGTGTGTGTGTGTGTTCTGTGGCAGTTGTTCTCCATGCCAGCAATAGCTGACCACTTGCTGGCTGGGGCCGACACACAACAGGCTCCTGGGACAAAGCCAGTTCTTGGAGGCAGACTGTGGTCTACACACACACACACACACACACACACACACACAGCTCACAGACTGGGCACACACTTGTCTGTGTATCTTGGGGACGTGACAGCAACTCTTAAGATGGTCCAGAAGATGTTTCAATACATCACCCTTCCGTCCTGCTCACTAATACAGACAGTGTTTAGTGGCAATGAAAATGACTGTCCACAGCTGTGTACGTCATGGCTTATTTTGTGGTTGTCTGTCTCTGTGTGTGTGTGTGTGTGTGTGTGTGTGTGTGTGTGTGTGTGTGTGTGTGTGTGTGTGTGTGTGTGTGCGTACAAAAAACTATGAGAAACTGAATGATTTCTTTGATCTATATCCAGGTCTAATGTAGGAAATGTAGCTGTCTCAACCGATGATGCCCACAGTCTGACTTACACTCTTGCCAAATTATCCTGTGCAGTCTTGTACTGTAGATCACACAATAAAGGAAGGGATGATTCATCAAACAAGTCAATGTTTTTGCAGTTTGCTGAGATGAAATATGCTCTTTGTTTTGGTTTCTACTGATGTTTGAATTAAGATCTATCTTCCAAAAGATTCTAATCTTTTTTACACTCTTGCGCTTCACCTCCTGAGGTCTGCTATAGTCTCTTATTTGTCATCGCCACACTGCTTATCTCACAAGACTAACGTCAGCTTTACTTTCGTATCGTGTTATTTATGGATGTCTAATACTTTTGCATGGTGTATTACCCAGAAATCTGATATTTTTGTTAAATGCATTATGCATAATTTTAATATTTTACTTGTCTTGTGATATTGCATTTGTTATGTTTTTCATGTGAATAAAAAAAGAGTAAAATATTTTAATTGACAAAATATAAGTCTTGGCATACTTGTCAGTGAATTTCCAATAGCATCAGACAAGCTGTCGCATCTGTATAGTTGAAAACCTGCTCAAATCCTTCCTTCCAATCTCTTTGGAGCAGAAAAAGTTCCCAATTCTCTCTGTTTATTTGGCTTCACTAAAGACAACACAATTCTGAATCTTTCCCATGAGCTGAGAGCAATCCAAGAAAAATAACCATGTCTTATGTTGCCATGGTGTAATTATGGATCCAAACAGACTCGATAGCTGCGGTACCGTTCTAAACATCAGCTCAAGCACAGCGGAAGTTTGGTTTTCTAACTATAATTAAATTCCAACTGCAAACACAGGAATCCTGCCTGCCACCTTGAAAAAAAGAAAACACCGTTGTTTTGCTCTGGTTCACATTTCTGGTAGATTGACTCAGTTGTGGTGTTTTCTTGTGGCTTGTATTTATAACATACTACGATATGGCTGGTTTTATTTCTGGCTCTCATTGGACAACAGATGAGGTTCAAACAAGTTAGCTCATTAGCAGTGGACATAGCGTAGCCTCACAGAGCAGAAAACCATCATGGACAAGGCAGCGTTGCTTATTTTGTTGTCAATTGACCAAAGCAGACATGATGCATTTTGAGTGAAGGTGCACAATCACTCTCTCCATATACGTTTGAAAAGTTCTCTGAAGTTTACTGAAAGGTTGAGTGAAAGTGGGTAAAAAGAATGTTGGTAGAGCGACGGTGCTTTGTGCTAACTTCAGCGTGCTAACATGCTCACATATTAGATGCTAACATGTCGATATTTAGGAGGTAGAGAGTCCTGACGTGAAATTTTGACCTGATGATAAATGAAAAGTTAAGGAATCACCAAAGTTTGGAGGATTCATCCTCTGGGCACCATGAATATCTGCCCTACATTTCATGACAATTCCTCCAATAGTTGTCAAGTATTTAACTGAAAAACTAAAATGTCAACCAGTAGTGTCAAAGAAAAATGTAGGGGAGCACCACAATCTTCAGGATTCATCCTCTGGTAACTATGAATGTCTGTACAAATTCCATTGAATAGTTGTTGAGATATTTCAGCCTGAACCACAGTAGTGGATCTCACAGACCGACATTGGCATTCCGAAAGGATGTATACATATTTTATGTTAGGTTGTAAAAACTAAATGTCATCACATCATAACCGAATTGTTGGAATGCATCGCAGATTGATGTACTGCACATAACAGAGAAAGAGTGTGTCAGAGGGTGGAGACTTCCTCTAGGCTGATGATGAATAACTGTGGAGGAGATGAAGGCAAATCAACTCATCAGTCCTCTCACATTGTGGAGCCCATGATTGCCCACAATCTTGCTGTTGTGCTTTGATGTCCTTTTGTGTAGTCACTGAAGAAACCTCAGTACAGCCAGTCACAACAAACTCATGTCGGGTCATTTTGTACTCTGCAGTTGAACAGCTCTCGGTATTTGTGTTGATGTATCCTGAGGAATGTGTATTTGGGTCAAGCTGTTGATTGTTGTTTCCGTTTGTGGCTGCGCTCCAACAGGGAGGTTCAAGATTTTGTTTGAAACGAGGCATTGAGAGAAACCACACCCACGCAGACTGATACACCACTGGACTGGATGTACATGATTGTACATACACACACACACACACACACACACACACACACACACACACACACACACACAGACACGGTACAGACATTCTCCCAGTCCTACTTCAGTGAAGCAGAAACCTCAGCTGCTGCCATTAGCACCCTGCGTGTCGCGGTCAGAGACTCTGATTTAGGCAAACCAAAGCTGTTTGGGTCATTTCTGTTGTAAGTTATTTATGAGCACCAGTTGTTCCTCGTTCTGGTTTCCCTGCTATGACCACAATGTGGGTGGGTCCCGTCTGTGGGACTGACAGCTGACATTCCACACTTCTTATGAGCCATAGACCAGAGGAAGGCTCACATTTAGAGCAGATACTGGGGTTTTCTATAAAAGTGTCTGTGTTTTGGATTTTAAATCACAGCTCAAGTAAAGCATCAACAATTGTAGCAGAGAGAGGATTGTGTAGGTGTCTGCGGTTTAGTTGTAGCTAGAATGGTATAATTTGACAGAAGTGTTCAAAACAGACTAAAGATAACACAGAAAGTCACTGGCAAACAAGAATTTCAGCAGCAGGTGCTGACACAAAAAAATAATACAAGAAACCTGAAAATAAGCAAAAAGGGGCTGAAATAAGTGTTAATGCTGTTTTTTTAAAGGTTAAGTCTGGAGTCTAAAGAGTTTCAGTTTATTTCAGCTCATTGTTTTGGTTGAACTAACTTTACACAGAACCTCATTGGAAACTGTTTCGAAAAGGGAAGGCACTTTCAAAAACCAGTCTAGAGATGAACGAAAACATATTTATCATCGAGAAAAGCCCTCAGTGCTGTTCTTTGCTCTTCTTTCAATGAAGAAATTCTCTCCAGTTCTGATACATTATATTTGTTGTACGAACAGTCGCCTCTCCGTGTCGTGTCACACACACCTAAACCACGCCCGGAGAGCTGCCAGTAACTCCTCACAGGACGCTGATTGATCTGAACCACTGTGGTTCAAACACATTACTGATGTGATGTCTGATCTGGTAATATCGTTAGAATCCAGCTGCTGTGCATGTTAATGGTTTTTACAGCCACTGCTACTGTTTTGGGTCACTCTCACCATTCTATTCAGTGTGGTTTTCTGCAAAAATATAGCTGCTCAGGCACCAAGCAGCGGTCTGATACTGTTAGCGACTAACCAGATATTAGAGACTAGAAACAGCCAACAGAGAGGGAATGTTGGACTTACATTTATCAGGTGGACAGAAACACCACTCAAAATTAATAATAATGTAGTCATTGATGTGTTTATAACAATAGTGAATGTCTGTATTTTGGTCTATTTCTGGGATTTGTTGACAGTGAAAAAAATATAAAATATGGGACCATAAAGACATTGTGTCTGTAAAGCACATTTCTCTCATAGACATGTGGGCATGATAGTGAAAGCATGTGAATGGAGGTGTGTGTGTGTGTGTGTGTGTGTGTGTGTGTGTGTGTGTGTGTGTGTGTTGTTTGTGTTTCCATTTGCTATACACACAGTTAATGGTTTTGGTATCTGAAGGAGGGTGTGATTGGCAGACTGACAGAAAACATGCTGAGTCAAGAGACAAGCAGGTGTGCACCAGGCTTGTGTGTGACAGAGGCAGAGAGAATTTCATGTGAGGTCTGAAAATATTTATTGTGTGAGTGAGTTATAGGATTTGAGGAGGAATGCCTAATAAATTTCTACGGTTGGTTTGATGGTTCTTGTGTATCTTGGCTTGACCTGCTCAGTGTGAGATAGAGAGAAACTACTGATGGTGCCAGGATGATGAAAAGAAACAGGGATGAAAGAGACAAGGCAAGAAGGAAAGGGAAAAACAGATGCAGAAGAAGAAGAAGAAGAAGAAGAAGAATCATGTATGCCCAGGAACTGAACTCATCCTTGTCTGTCTTTCTTTCTTACAGAGTGTTTGAACTGTACCAGTTTCATTGACATGAACAGCAGAATAAATGCCATTGAATCAAAGGTAACAAGGATCACCATAAGCCTGTCTTTATCCTATGAGTTATTTGAAGGGATTGTACACATTTGTACACAGATTACTTTGTACACACCAGAGTGCAGATGTATCTGAAATCTTCTTCTGTTGTTCCAGATCAAGCTGTTTGGGGAGGGACGCTCATCCCTGCCGACAGCCAGCAGTTTACCAGAGGGCTCAACAGACAACGAGGTGGTCGCTCCCCAACCCACTCCTGTTGGACCGCCATCATACCTGCTACCAGGTGACAACTCATCATGAAAAACAAGCTTTCTGAAAGATGTGGTGGAGATGTTGAAGTTTTAATGTCTGTAAAAAAAAAGAGGCACAAAAACAAAGTGTACAAAGCAAACCTGTTTTGTTGCTATCTTAATGTATGTATTTAGATTAATCAACAGTAATTGTAGTTTCAATATTCAGATAGGATTAAAGGAATAGTCCACTGCTATTTAAATCAAGCCTCTGATGAAGTTTGCTGGAATAACATACTGTACATAAGGCAATTTACACCCATTAATCATATATTTAAATGATTAAAATGTGGGTCCTGGATTTATTTGGCTGGCTGTGCTCATTCTAGAAAGTTTGACACATAATTATGAGATAAAATATGTACTTTTTGGCCCACAGCAACACAGATTAGATGGATAGATTATTGTCTTGTGCTGCTAGAATTTTGGTGTATGTTTGGAAATAGACTAGACATTTTATTTATTTTTCACCTATTTATTTTATAGGTGCTGAGATGCGGTAAGGAGGTTAAAGTGGTCCCCTAATTTAGGATTGCACTTCCATAAAGTAGGGGGATTTTTGGGCGAGACATTTAAAATAACAACAATAAAAAGGTGAAAGTTTAGGCAGCTGAGACTGAGATATCCTGACTCTAAGTTGCTGGTATGAGTCAATCTGGAAAAAAACCTACATTTCCAATCATGCAAATCAATAGTGTCTTTTATTAGACTTCTTTCAAACCCCACACCTAAAGTTTGCTTTCATAAGTTGAGTTGCTTTCCTCTTGATGTGTTAAGTGAACATTTGACTCTGACTGTCTCTTGTTTTTTTGGTTCTCCAGGGCCCATCGGACCACCAGGGCTTCCAGGTTCTGCTGGACCTCTGGGTCCGGCTGGAAGAGCAGGCCTCCCCGGACCCACCGGTAAAATATCATCAGACCTGGTCATCAGAAAAACAAACAACGCCTGTTTAACTTGATTGATTGATTAATTGTGTTTTGTGTTTTACCTTGGTGCTCAGGACCAAAGGGGGACAGAGGTCTAGCAGGACTAATAGGGGTCCCCGGCCCTCCTGGCCCACCGGGTCCTCCAGGGCCGAGCTCCTCTTCTGTACGAGAGCGCGGTGATGTTTTTCACGTGGACGATCAAGGTTAGCGGACTAGTTCCCTTCAAATTCACTCTTTTACAGTAACTTTGGGCTAAATTGTCCCAGATGGCCTGAAATAAGAACGTAATAGAAGTCGATCTTACACACATGGTTGAATTCTGACACAAAAACAATTGTAAAACCATTCAAGCATTGTCCGAGTTGATGCCAAAACCACAGGTCTGTTTTGATGAATCGTGTGCTTTCAAACACTCACTTTAATCTCGTACATTATGTTCATCCTGTTCTCTTTGCAATCATTGTGTCAGGCAGAACACAAACCCAGACCAGATGGGTTGCTATGTATGGAAATTGGTTTAAAAGGGGCACAGGTGGAAGCACAGAGCATATTGTAGCTTTTACCAAGTGTTTAAGTAAGCAATATGTGTCTTTAGCTTTCAGCATAATGGGGAGAGTATTGTTTCTGGTTTAGATTTAGTTTAATAGTTTCCGTGTGTGTTGCTGCCTCTGAGCCACTGTTTACTGCAACCTTATTTAACACCATCACCAACAATGGAGCCAAAAACTAAATATGAGCTAAAATAATTATATAATAAGATTAGCTCAGGTGTGTTGTTTTTTTAATGACAGAATTATTTGGAAATTTTTGACATTTTTCATTTGTGTTATCCAGTTTAATACAGCGTCACCTCTTTTGTCTACACCTCAAAAATACATATATAAAGTGCTAAACATGAAAATATTTGATTTGTCATTATTTGAAACTTTAACTTTTCATATCCTTTGAAATATGTCGGTGCAAATGTTCTGTCGCTCACGTTTAAAACCTAGGTTTCACCACAGGGAGGCAGCAGAAGTCCATGCTGTAATCATTACCTCATGGAGACTTCTGGCTCTGATTAGGCTTTTGGCTGTGTCTGCCTCTCTGAGCCCAGAACTGTGTCTGCGGGTCTGGAACTATGTAGATTTGGGTCTGTGGGACCATGTAAGCTGAGGGGGGCCAACTGGCTGTAAATCAGGCCTAATTTGTTAGCTGTCAGCACAACAGTCTGCGTTTGGGGGAACAGGCCGCGGCCCAGAGCCAAAATCCGGGCTAGCTATGAACGAAGGAGGAGATAGTCTGCCACTCATGTGGAGTTTCTCGGGGAGGCAGCCAGGCTCGAGGAGACTGTAACATTAGAAAATTAGTTCCAGAGGGAAATCTGCTCCTTCTAGACCCTTTCTGTGGACTGTAGCCATAATGTAACAACGCTGTCTCAACATGGGGGAACATTGACTCGGAGCATATGTTGAAGTGGAGAGGAAGTGTGGTGTGGTTGAAAACAAAATTTATACCTACAAGCATACTTTAAAATAAACTACATGCTGAGAACAAGGCACAACTTCCACCTCCTAGATTATGTCCAAGTGTTTACTGCTCTTTTAGATCGACCAGCTGTTACTGGATTTAATCCTACTGTTGACTGCTGATGAAACTCTGTAGTTTGACTGGTGGCCCTTGATGTCTGAAGGATCCCACCCTTGAGGTTCAGGCTGAGGCCCCAGCAGTATAAGTACATGGATGGATGCAGCAAACAGCTGTTTGAAAGGCATATTGGAAACAAAGATTTAATAGACATGAACAGGAAATATCACCGCAAACAAAGTCTGTAACAGCAGCAGCGGCAGATCTTATATCCAATTGTGTCTGAAATGCATCACAAGTGACTTTTGATTTTGCATGCCTGCTAATTCGACAACATCTGCCAGGAAAAACAACAAAACCTCATGCAAGTTATTTGAGATATGCAATTCTGTTCATCAGTGTGACTGTAATCGGGTTTCAGTGAGTCCTTATTTTCTTTTTGGTGCATTTACGTCTGTATTTAATGCAGCTCATTAGAGATCAAGATGCATTTCAGCGTTTAGAGACAGATGGAATGTTAGCAAAGAGTAGTTTTTGCTTACCAGCAGGAGGAACATTTTAACAAACAATGTTAAATGTTGGCATCAAATTGACACCATCTTTTCTTTTGTGATAGTTATCCCGTAAAGATGTTATAGAGTTTCAATAAATCTACTTCATGCCATCATTTTTGTCTGTGGAGCTAAAAAATTCACTGTTAGAGCTTTGGCCGCCAGCAACAATGTAGTCATGGAGATTTAGCCAATTTCGCCAATTTTTTTTTGATTATTCAGTTGATTCCACAATTAAGGTTATTGGACCCCCTAAATATACATTGGTATTCATTTTATTTTTCTAACCTGTCGTTACAGTCTCTGTTGTCTTTTGTGCAAAGATTAAATTAAACCTTTCATGTAAACTTGTGTTGTTGTTTTCCCCAGAGGAGAATCTTCCTGCTCATCAGATCATAGTCGGGCCTCCTGGTCCAACTGGTCCCCTCGGCCCCTCAGGTACGAATATAAGCTGTTTCCTGTCATATTTTTGACCTCTTGAACGGGTCTATCATTACAAATGTATGACAAACTCAAACTCACAAAACTTTATTTTAATTCCCAGTCAAGATCCCCAAACTTGCAAGAACAGAAAATATATCAAGCTTATTTACAGAACAATACACCCGAAGAAACACAAGACACTTTGACACAATGACAATCATTTTCTATTTGATATAAATGTGTTGCAACAAAGAAGTAATTGTTTGAATTCAATTCAATATGAGTCTTGTATTGATTCAATAAAACACTGGTACAAGCAGATGCAAACTATATATATGTGACTTTGTTGTGTGAAAACATTGTTAAAGCCTCTTAATTTAAAGATTTAAGTGAAACATTAAGAACACAGGCATTCAAAGTTTATTTAGTAAAACCTGAAAAATCTCTCTCACCAGCGTATAATTGAATTAAATTGAACAGTGTTAAATTTACTGAGTTTAATTTTGACATTGCACAATAGTCAGAGCCAAACATTTGACATTTATCTCCCTCATGTGTGAATGCTTTTGTGAATGACGCTGCAGGGCCTCCAGGACTGAGAGGACCTGCAGGATTACCAGGCCTGTTGGGACGAGATGTCAGTATCTGAATCTGTTGATCAATAAACAATATGAATGTATGACCGACATCATTGATACACGTCCTTCTGTTTTATCGACATAAGGGCAAGGAGGGCCTCCAAGGCATGCCTGGGGTTACAGGGCCTAAAGGAGATCCAGGAGAAAGGGTGAGGCTGCTTCGTTATTAGATTAGCAGGCTGGCTGAACATATTTTAGTCTGATGAACCATCAAAATAGTTTTTGTTCTATGTTTTGTAAATGGTTTTAGCTGTAATGCAATCTCCAATACATTAAAGGTGTACAAGCTTTTCTTCAAAGACTCACTCCGAGCTGTGACTAATCCTCCTCTCTCGGTCTTTCGGTTTCGTCCAAGGCCAGGCCTCACTAATCAGGGCGGCCATGTCGGGTCCCCTCTTTTATCCGGCTCTCTAGTGGGCCTCTGTCTTTAAACTTGATCCTCTTCCTCTCCTAGCATGATTTAAGATTGGAGATGTGGTGAAGAGGTAGATTAGCACAGAGGGATATAGAATGCAAGCCGGTGAAATGTGTGAGCGAGCAGGAGTCCTAATTTTTTCTCTCTGTTCTCTCTCTACCAGGGCACTCCAGGTGTAGCAGGCGAACAGGGCCTATCAGTAAGTTTAAGGTTGTTGCATCACACACACTTATACACACAGGTTAGTTAACTCTGTTTTTACAGGGAGCACCCGGGCCAAAAGGAGAGCCAGGAGAAGGCTTGAATGAGGTAAGAGACATCATTATCTTTTCCTCCTGACCTCATTTGAAAAACTCTCCTAAACTATGGTGGTGTTATCCAGGGCGAGGCTGTGCAGCAGCTCAGGGAGGCCCTGAAGATCCTGGCCGAGAGGGTCCTTATCCTGGAGCACATGATTGGCGTTCATGGTGAGGAGAAAAACATAGATCGAGGAAAATGTTTTTCCAGGCCTCATCTTGGGGAAATATGCTCATTCGCTTCCTGGCAGAGAGGTAGATGAGAAGATTGATACCACTCTCAAAATGTAATGCCACAACCAGCAGCTACAGCTAGCTTAGCTTAGCACAAAGAAGTAGCTAGCCTGACTTCTAAAGCTCACCAATTAAGATCTGACATATCTGTACAAAAGACGAAGTGTATGAATGACAATCTGACGTTTTTTGTGGGTTGTGTGCCAGACTATTTCTTGGCTCAGAGCAGTTGCCAGGCAACCAGGAGGTTACTGCTCCCCGCCAAAAAATAGTCACATAAAAGTTGATTTTACGCACGAGATATAACGTGTTAATCAGTGAGATTTAGAGTTGCTGGTAAAAGTATTTTGTTACTTTCGGACAGAGCCAGGCTAACTGTTTCCATTTATTTCCAGTTTGCTGGCTGTAGCTTCATATTTAACAAACAGACATGAGAGTGGTATTGGTCTACTCATCTAACTCTCCTGCAGAAAACAAATAAAAAATTTGCCAAAATGTCAGATTATTGGCAGTATTTAAAGACAAATATTTTTTACCATGTTGTTTTTCTTGTCTTTCATGTCTTTACACAGAGAACTCTGAAGGATCTGGATTTGGCAGCATTTCGGACTCCCTGTCTTTCTCTGCCACAAAGACCAAGCGACTTGAGCCTGTTCAGAACCCTCCTCAAGCTCCAGTACCGGGGTGGAGACTAAGACGAACTCCCCTTTAAGGGTTTAGCCTAATTTTGTATTTATGTGTATAATTGTGACGGATGTGGCAAATCTTGATTGACTGAACAAACACCTTTTTGTTTATACCATGTTTCTCATATTATTCCAGTCTTTTAACTCTTTTATCAGTCTTTTAACAGCTGTATAAAACAAAGAGATGTTGAGCATTTCATCCACATGAAAGGCTTTATTGAGCCTTTTTTTGACCCTGTTGCTGTATGCTCTTAGTCTACATAACCTTATCAGCAGCACTTGTACAATGTTGCACCATGAAATATTATCTCATAAAATGTTATGAGGGTTTTGGCATCTTTCATTCCTCAGATAACAGACTGCCCAGTAAACACATCAGTCTCCTTAGCTGATGTTGCAAATCTCCTCCGGCTGCAATGTGAGTTCCCAAGAGCTGGACCCAAAATATAGTATTTAGTGTCAAACACATTCTTGGATCGACTTCGGAGTTCATCGTGTGTTAGCCTGTCAACCATATTTCTTCCTTTCTCATCTTTCGGTCTCTCTCTGGTTGCTTCGCCTTGTTAAAGCTGAGGTAAGACATGACAGGCTGCCAAGAGTATCTGCTTAAAATAAAGTTAGGTGAAATAGCATCTGGAGAGCGCACATCTGGAAAGCAAGAGGAGGAGATGCTTAAGCAGTTGAGTTTTGGCCCGGAAACGGCAATCCCTGCTCGGCTCCAGTGCACCTTTGCGCGACTGGCTGATGGAGCACTAAACTGGATTACATTGACTTCTTCATAAACTGCCTCTGAGATTTGTCTCCATGCTGATATGATTATTGTACAATACGTCTCTGAGAGACCAAGCCTGTTGGTCTCTGAACAAAGCTTGGACCATTCCTGGTTCAAGCTTTGGTATCTCCATTACAAGGTTCATGTGAAAAGGGAATAGTTTTGGGAGATAAGCTTATTTGTTTTCTTGCGGAAAGTTGGATGAGAAGATTGATACCACTCTCATGTTTGTATATATGAAACCGGAGCCAGTTAGAAGGTTAGCACAAAGACTGGAAACAAGGGGAAACAGCTAGCCTGGCTCCAACAACAAAATCAAACCACCAGCACCTCTAAAGCTCATCAATGATGATCTGATATATCATTTGTTCAATATGTATAAAAATCAAAGCCTATGAACAATAATCTGCCATTTTTTGTGGGTTGTGTGCTGGACTATTTCTTGGCTCTGAGCAGTTCCCAGGCAACCTGGAGGTGAAACTGTCAACAAACTATATGTAAAAATGGCTGAATTGGTTAACACTAGTAAACCAATTCAGCTCATTTTAAAGGAATTATAAATGGTTAGTGAGTATATGGTTTCACTTGTTTATTTACTGCTACTAATATGTAACACAATATAGGAAGCCATTTAAGGACAGTTATTTGTTGTGACTATGAATTTATGAGTGGTGGAAACCCTTTTGGAAATATGCGTCACTCCCAAGTCAGAACAATCGTCCCGATTTATTGTAACTTCAGAAAGAGCCAGGCTACAGAGGCTCACTGCATTCGCTAGAGAAAAAAAATGTTTGCCCTGTTTTTTTTTATCTTGGTTTGGATTTGAGATATTGGGAGATACTTGTGTCTTTAAGTAATATATATATATATATATATATATATATAAGATGCATTCAGGCTGGCTCCGTAGGGACTCAAGAGACAATCAGGCAATTGTGCCTCAGTTGCCATCATGTTTAAACTAAACAGACAGGACATGTTTGCTTCCATGAAATCGAGCTCTCAAGTAAATGAGAGCTTCTCCTGGGATTTTGAGTTATCAAAATTCAGAGCAGATATTTTTTCTCCAATGAAAACCTTTCTCACAATTCTAAAATAATAATCCTGTTAATTCAGAAAACTAAGCAATTTTCTTTTTTCTCCTTCAGCTGTTTCCCCGTTTCCAGTCTGTGTGCTGAGTTAAGCTAACCAGCTGCTACTTTTACCAAACAGACTCGAGAGTGGTATTGATTCTCAATCCAAGCGAGAAAGCAAACCAATATGTCAAACTTTTCCCTGAACCATCATTACCAGAAAAGACATGGATCCGTCTGTTGTTTCTAAACCAATTATCATGTGTTATAGAGTCTACTTTTTAAATACTGTTTTGTTGTGTATTGTGCATGTTCCATTATCTTTAATAGTAAACAATGTTCAGGTGTGCTTTGCTGTTTCATTTGCGAGACACCGTGCTCAGCAGATATTTATCTGTGATCATTATTGAAGTAAGATTAAAGTCACAACAACAAAGGGATTCATTTGGTAGAGTCACCTCCTTGCTGCACATAATTACATTTACACTGTACACTGCAGCCTCACAGCGTGGGGAGACTATTTACAGGCAGAAGCTTCGCTGCTGCTCCTCCTCCTCTTCCTCTTCTTTTCATCCTTGTGGCTCTTCTCCTCCTTTCACTCGTGCTCTTTGTCCTCTCCGTTGATAACACAACACAAAGTTCTCATCGCCAAGGTTACCAGTGACATCCAGAGGGAAGTTTGTAAACATCTGATTTACCTGCAAGCAAACAGGTAAAGGGTTTCTTGCACTTTTTCTTTTCTTTTTTCTATCTTGTGATGATGAGAGCTGCCAGGGATCACACATGCTATTATATCTACAGACAAATACAAAGCTGGCTTTTGCCATTTCAATTAGCTCATCAGAACAGGGAGGTAAGTGCGGTTATGTATCATTGTCATATATTCCACTCTGGCCTCTTTACACACCCTTTCATCTGTGCTTTGCCTGCCTGTTTCTGTCTTACTCCTGATGTACCACCACCCCTCCTCCTCCTCCTTCTCTGTCTCTCCCCTCTTGTTTTTCCTGTCTACTGAACAGAGACATGTTGATATGAGGCCCGCTTGCACGGCCACAAGGGAACAAGTCTCTGGTGCTTTTGATCAGCTGCAAGATCAGACATGTTCACGGCTCCCCTGCGTACACTCCAGTGACTGATCATGCAGTATAATGGGCAGGCACAGACAAACCAAAGATGCACACCCACACATGTTCTCTCTGCAGAACACATAAGCATGAGCACACACACACGCATACATACATACATACATACAAACACACACACGGCACATGTGTTGGCTCCGCTCACAGTGGGGTGGCTTGTTTGCTGGACACAAGGGAGCGAGAGAGAGAGATGGTGTGTGTGATTTCCCCTTTCTTGCCCTTTTTTTTGCCTTTGACAGTAAGATGGATGATTGCAATCACAGGAGCCATCAGTGAGACAGAGTGGAGGTCTATGGGGCAGTGAGACACAGCCATGGGAAACCAGCCGTCAGATTACTGCACCGCGCTGCCATGGGAACACTGCGCTGTTTATTTGTCTGGGGGTTTTGTTGTTTCATATGCATTTTCCTCTCTCTCCTCCCCCCTCTGTGCGGGCCTTTTTGATGTAGAGAGCACGGAAGTTTCATTATAAAATATGTGTAGGGACAGAGAGGGAGAGCGTTTACGTTTCACAACATAGTAAGCCTACTGAAAGTCAATATGTCTCTTCAAACTAGTATAAATGTGACAGATTTCATAGTGATTAGATTGGTCCTCTTTGATCCCTTGAGAGAATGAGAGGCAGACTTTTCTTTCCCCAGTCAACGGATGTTTTTAAGAGAAACATCTGTTGCTGTATAAATGAGATTAGTGTGTCTCTCGCCAGGGGCCATGTAGGTTATGAATGGCACTGTTACTACAGAGGGGGTCTGGAAGAGAGCTGAGAAGGATCTTTGTAATAAGCTGTAGCTGGTAGTTAAAGGGTTTAAATCAAATTAAATTGCCTTAGATTCTGGGTATTCATCAGCGCTCACCTTCAACTTGTTCGACGGCTTCGCCACCACCGGTACCTTTGAATCACTATCTCATATTGATACATCCAATATTTCACCTTGTTGCCAAGCAACAACTCACCTCATCCTCTGTAAACTTGCCAGCCCGTGACATGAGGTGATATTTCATCCTGCATGAGAGCAACAGAAAAGAAGAAATACTGGTCCCATCTCTTTTGACTTTGAATGAACTGTGGTCTTTATTTCACTGACCAAGATAAGCCTTATCTGCATCCTGGAACTTGGGTAGTGATTTACGTTTTTGTAGGCCTACTGTGCATGAAGTAATTAATATATCTGATTGATAAATTCCTGTGAGAGGCATCACAAGCCACAGAGTCATTTCTGACTGTGAAGAGAATCACACACTCAACCCCCCCCCCCAAGGACTCCTGTTGCTTCTAGGTCAAAGACCTTGAATGTGTTTCTTCGGGGTCAGCTCCAGACAAAAGACCGAAAAACGCAGGTAAAGCTGTGAGTAAAAACTATACAGAGATGATGCACACCGCACTGACTCAGTTTCACATGATACTTTGTGTGTCATAACTGGCTTCTCTCTGTATTTTTTTGGTGAATGTTCAAATTGAATACAGAAAATGAAGACTATGTTGCACACACCAAGATTATAGTTTATTGTTTTTTGGTGAAATGTCTGTTTTATGCACCAATTTCTTCAATACCAGAAACGTTTTTCCTTTGGGAGACAATAAAAGCAATATTGAACTTCATACTTGACTGAACCAAATGAATTTCACTTTAAACAGTAACACAAACCAAAACAAAAACAAATATTTAAATATGAATTCAGGTTCTCCATCAAAGCCAAGTTAGTTGTAGTGTGGTAGTAAAACCCATCTATTAACATTATACAATGAATCTATTTTACTAATCTTCATGTAACTACATTTTCAGCACCCTGCATGAAAAATCTAAACACAAAACTGATAATAGATAAAGGAGCAAATAGATAAAATTGCAAATATATAAATAGAATGATTGACTGCACGATATTTACTATCAATTGGTCTGTACCAGAAATGTCATTAAAATGGCAAGCAATAGGTAGTAGCACGTCATTGAGTGCAATAAACCGCTAGATATCAACCTCTTACTATCATGTGAATCTTCTTTGTGATCAGATAAGCTCTTAAGAAACAATAAGAGGAGTTCCCCTCCTTTATTTACTACTAGGTCAACTGTCCAGCACCTGTTCCGTTCAGACAATTGCAGCTGTGCTGTATGTGCTTCCCATGGCAGAAAGGTAATTTACTTTGAATGAGGACATGTCAAACAAGCTCCAGGTCATGTAGCGGATCTATATTTGAGAGTCTAAAGAGTGATTTCACTCACAATAACTCGATATGCTTATAACTCCCTCGTGTCCATGAATGGGATTATGACAGGGATGAGGGGTCTGGCTGTTCTGGCCGTCTGAAAGCATTATTGCTGATAGACGTCAGTGGTTTCAACAGCTGCTGGGGCATCAGCTCATTATGGGGAGCCACAGTATTCACTGCCCTTGTGCCTCCAGGAAATGTCTCATTTGACAGTGTAAAGTGTTAATTCTGTGTCAGGGCACTAACTCAGAGGTGTAAATTTATATGATCCACATCACAGCTTCTGATTCTTATCAAGTGACTCCTGAAGCGCACATGTGCTCCTCTTTCACTCTCAAGGTTTTTCTCCCCTATTGCTGTAGCCTATAGCTAAGACAAGAGATAGCAAAAACATCCATAAAATGAGCATGGCAGTGTAAATAGCAACGTTAATGAAACAGTAGCGGGTGTGTGTGTTAGTACAGCCGTCTTGCAAGATGTGCTAGAAGTATGAACAGCACTGAAAAGACGAGGTTTGGGGTCTAACAACCCGTAAAAAGTCATTCAGGTTAGTGTTGCAATCAAACGTTCAATAATGTGCAGACACAAAGCATTGCTCGGGTGCGACTTTGGTGTTGTGTCGCTACTACAACACAAGCATCAACCATGTAACAGCTGATAGCAGATCAGATCCATGGTGATTAACATGATTTAGTGCTAACCCCTCAGAGCGATCAACAGGAAGGTATTTGTAACCCTCTGAGATATTGAGATAACTCTCAATAACTATTCATGTCTGGAGATGTTTTGGTGTCCCTGAATCAAACACACACACACACACACACACACACACACACACACACATACACAACAGGTTACTTGTTCACACACTCAATGCATTTGTTGCCTCAAACCTCAATCAATTTACCATATATGCCTTTTTGTGTTTTAATCATCTATCCAAATTATAATTTCTTGATATTACTGACATCCTCTTTTCAAAACAATGCGTTTCATTCTACCTTTCAAGCCCTGGTTTCCATTTCACTTCCTGGTAAAAAGAAAAAGATGTAAAATTTGCATGAGATAGATAATGTATCACAGTTAACAATCAACTTCTAGTCAGCATGATACTAAAGTTGAAAGTGAGGATTATTAATTGACCAACAGAAACATTGTTTACTGTGATGAATCATCTGAAGTCTTGTCTTCGCAAGCTCATTTTCTTATTGTCATGGAAACCATGACATACAATGTGAAAGTTAACTTGAGTGCACAGTGAATGCAAAGATCACAAGCAGCTGAATATGAGATGAAAGTCCACTTGAAACTTTGAAAAAAATAACTTTACTCTGATAGAAAGTAAGACAAAACACAATCAAAATCAATCCAAATTGTGTAATTCTCAATAACCATATATTAAATTAAAGTTATATGAATTAAATTAAATCAACAGTCTCACACACAACCATGTTTGCTGATAATTAAATGTCTGTTGTAAACTTTTGATGTCTGTTGTAAACAGTTCAGTCACTGCGTGAGATGATTTTCACGAGTGGAACCATCGTGTCAAGTCTTTGACCACATCGGTCCTGTCTCTGGTCCTCCTCACCGCCCTGCAGGCCGTACAGTAGTGGTCAGCCCAGAAGCTGGGCTGGTACACACTGTAACTCCCCCTCCAGTCCAGGTGCCGCCTCAGCTGGGCCGGGTTGCGCCTCAGCATCAGCAGGTATCGGGCCAGCCCTCGCACTGTGGAGAAGTCGTCCACGTGGATGAAGGCTTCGGGGGGCAGGAAGCGCTCATAGTTCTGCCTGGATGGACCCAGGACCACCGGGACAGCACCGGCCTGCACCGCGTTCCACAGCTTCTCCGTGATGTAGTCGGTGTGCTGGGAGTTCTCCAGCGCCAGGTAGAACTGGTACCGTCCCACCAGCCGCACCACGCTGCCGCCGCCGCTGTCCTCCGGTACCGGCCGGCCCGAGCGCCCGAACACATCCACCTGCACGTACCGCCGGAGCTGGTAGTAGATCGACACGCGCGCATGGGACTCCGACCAGTTGCTGATGACCCAGGCCAGGAGGCGGGGCCGGAGGAGGTGTGAGCGCGAGGGTGCGCGGAGCGGTTGCGCAAAGCGGTTCTGGAGACCCTTGGTTCCGCGTTCACGGCGGACTAGATATCCGTACGGCAGGAAAATATCTGAGTCTGTCCGGTAGGTCATCGTGAGGTTGACAACGTCCTCGAAGAGCCACAGTCTGTGTGTGTGCGTGGGGGACTCGTAGTTCATCCATATCCACTTTTGTGCGCGTGGCCGCGGTTCCGGTGGCAGGTCAGCGGCACCGGTGGCAACGTCGCGGTGGTGTATAATCACAGCGTCAGCCCGCGGGTACGCGCTCCCTTCGTCGGTGAGCGTGCACCCGCCAATCTGAAAGAGCTCAAAGCAGTCCGGAAGTTTGCGGTACCGACCGAACGGATGCGTCCATATCAGGAGCGTCACCTCGCTGTTGTCCTCAGCGAAAGACGGTTCTAGTGCGAGCGGATCCGGTAAGTAGAGCAGGCAGAGTCCCAGGAGGAGCAGGAAACCGACGGCGGCCACGCACACATAAGAGCAGGTCCTTCTGAGAACAAGTAGGCCCACGCAACCTTTCTGCTGCCTGTTTGCCCGGTGAGCTGTGGTCGTGGAGCGGCCCGCTGCTCCCATCTACGCCCTTCACTCTGCAGTCCCCCCCGCCCCACCCCCCCCTTAAGTCCAGAAACCTCTACAGAATCAGTGTGTCCCCTTTGTCCAGAACGTAGGCCAGCAGACTCGGCCTAACTACTTCAAACTTTCTAAGGAAGTGTAGCTAGAGGACATAAACCGTTGCCGCCTACGGACACACCTTACGGTCCTGCTTTACACGTCATTATGCCAGGTGAGATAAGGAAAAAATAAAACATTTGCACTCGTGCCGTATATGCTCTCAAGCATTTTGACGTGGCAGCGTTGGTCCGGGTTCTTGTTACCGGTGAATGGGGCTTTTGTGCGGCCTGATGACGGCCGGTCTGCCTCCCAGGCCCCTTTTAGGTTGGGTAAACAGCAGGGCGCGGTGTCCTGCTGATGAAGTGAGCAGAGGTGTTTTTTGTGAAGCACAAGGCATATTTTTCATTTAGCTTGTAAATCACTCTATTTGTATAAAAGCATATACTGTTATTTTAAGGAGAATATGGCGCCTAACTTTAGAGGGATAGTGGTATTACATTAATTAGTGAATAATCCCTCATATCTCGTTGACTAATGACTCATCATTTTTGTACTTGTCAAGATAATAAAGCATGTAAGAGGCCCCTCAACCATCCATTTGTCTCTATATAAACGTGTTACACGTGTCCTCCACCACTAGGTGTCTCCCTACACAAGCACAAGGCCACCCTGAGCAGCATGTGTTGTGTACTGACATTGGGATTTGGGATGTTTAATTTAACCAATGAATAAACATTTCAGCTGGAAATTAGGCAGGCAGCAGCGAGGCTTTGAAAAGGTTTGTCTTGAATGTTTTATTTATTAGATATGACCCAGCATTGCATCACCGGAAAACTTAATAAATGACTCAGTTTGAAATTGTTGATCTAACAACAAATACAGGAATATTAATAAAAACACAAGTCTCCAGATAATGGCACATTACTCTGTGTGAAAAGGGAACAACTGTCCAGGTTGTTGTTATGTGAGCGCATTCTGATCAAAACTCATGAAAAAATGATGAGGCGGTGGGGTTGGAAATCCTGCACTGTGTGTTGTGTCTGATCTCTGGTGGGCAGGAAAAACACGGCGTGGCTGGGACAACATTATTCCTCCCCACAGACACAGAGCATGTCATGAAGTCTGAGTGTGAGTGGAAAAAAAAATGGCAGACAAGGAGGAGTGGGAGGAGATGAAGCATGTGTGTCTCCACTGGGTCCTCCTCCTTCCTGTTACATCCATTCACTTTTCTTCACCGTGGAGCAAAAAAAAAATCTCTTTGTGTGTTTGTGTGCGTGCATATATGTGTGACTAGTTATCCCCATAAGAGGTTTTGTATTCTTCCTGCATTATTTATCCTCCCTTTCATCTGAACAGTTCTATTTTCAGCCAATCATTTAATGTCCTGCCCGGGGTTATCTTGTGTTGGGAAGAAACGCAGCAACCTCATAAGTTATGGAGACATGGTGAGGCTCAAGCATTACACACACATGTATGTCTTTCTACAGAAATAGCAGAGGTGGCTGAGGTCGGGAAAGTGACACATGGGAATGAGTTTTGTTTGTCTTCTTTCAGTTTTGTTTATTCAAATCGTTTTTTAGTCAGCACAAAACCAAGCGAATGTTGCTGGAAATGTGCTATAATTAAAGTTGCACTGATTGGTGATATGGAGACATTTTGTTCCGCTCAAAGTACAGCCAGCGTCACGCAGAAAGCTTGGCATTTATGTGCTCCATTTTTTCCGCATCTCCCTTACTAGAAAATAACTTTCTTTTATTTGTTTTTGCATACCTTGAGTCTCCATGGAGTGATCAATATCTCGTCTTTCTCGGTTCGAACGTCACTGCAAAAAGCGGCCACATGTGGGACATCTCGGGTCATTTTATATGAACAGTGTCAGCCATCTTAAAAGGAATAGGGGGTGAAACTTCACCTTTTAGTGGTATTATAGGTAAAAAAACATTACACTTTTTCTCTAGCTTTGTAAATTCTCCAAGCCCTTGTTTACTCCTACCTTCCTGTTTGTCAGAGGTACTACCACTGTGTATTGGTATGTGTTTGTGTGAATCATACCAGCTCATAGTGAAGCATTCAGTTTTTTGATGGGACCCCCAGGTCTTCACTCATCTTCCCTATTGATTTTCTCTTGCTTTCCTCTCTGCTCTCCCAGGGGATGGGATGTCTCAATTGGTCCCGGCCAGAGAAAGGGAGCATGAGCGATAGACAAACAGATAGAAGTAGAGGCAAAGAGAGAGAGAGGAGGAAGCAGAAGGAGGGGCCTGCAAGCTCCCCGATCACAGAGGCCCTTGCTGACCCCTGACCGTGATCATGACCTCGGAGGTTACCCCACAGGTCAGAGGTTGTGTGAAAGTGCCACCGCGGCGATTCACTCCACTGCTGGGTGATGATGATCTTATGCAGCCTCCCCAGCCTGTCTGACATGATCAGTGTTGCTCTCTGCCTGCAGCTCCCAAGGGCCATGCATCCGTCTCTAACCCGGCCACACAGGGCCCCGCTAAAAGCACCTTGCAGGCAGAGTCAATGAGCAGGAGGAGAAGCGACACAAACAGAAAAAGTGGGAAAGCTAAAGGACAGAATGGCTGTTTTATTTTCTACCCTGTAGCACCGTCGACAATATTGGATCGAGTTGTATAATGGCACCGACACAAAAAATGTGTTTACTTCTTTGTGTTTAAACTTTAACCAAACATACATGAACTGATGAGGCTTTTCAGAGGCTAAATCTGTGGGCATCAACATGTTCCTGCTGCTGTCCTTGTCAAGAACAATTTAGGCTGTTTTTTTAACCCTGCTCTCTAATTTTAACATAAAATGTAATAAAAAGACAAGCGAGGGGAAAAAACCCCCTCTCAAGTCATTCATGCCAGACGTGCATGAGCGTCTGTAGCAGGAACATGATAATTTGTAGGTGGATTGATAACTCTGACTCTTACCTGTTCTGACTAACACCGTGTACCCCCTACTGCTTCAAAGTAATCCAGAGCCGAGTGAAGCTTCTGTCAAATCCTTATGAAGACATGGCTGAAATTCTGAGAGTTTGAGAAGAGCGCCTGGCAGTGCAAAATCAACTGATTTGTAATGTTCACAATGAAATCTGTATTTAGATAATTTTATAAAATAAAATGATAACTTTACTATGTATGTACAAACATACCGATATCACTGGTAGTCGAATGTGAAGCAGAATTAAGCTAAAGGTCAAAGATCTCAGGTCACATTATAGAAACAGACATATTCAATGGTGTCCCTGAGGAGAAAATGTTTTGTCCTTAAGGTGTTTTACGTTTCATTGTAGGATGAATTTTAAGGCTGCACTTTTGAGTGCAATGTCTTTTAATTTCTGATGATTTATGTTGGACGGACGATTATAAAAACAATGTGAAGTGTTTTAAAAAGGGGAATATTCTTTCTTTGTTTGCAGTGTAATATTAATGGAAGAAGTTATATTCTTGTTTCACCAGCAGTGTTTTTGGTGTCTTGTGGGCTGTGCACTTGTATGTGCATGACACAATAAATAGCACAAATAGAGAAACTATCCCCTGACAGTATTTAAACCATTTCATCATTATGTTAGCCAAAGAATAAAGTTAAAAGTCAGTCAAAAATACTTTTCATTTCAAGGTAATATCAGCCCCATAAAAATAGATTTTGTTCCTTTTCGTTGTGTGTTTTCTTTGTGTGATAGTAGGGTAAGTCTATACAAATAATGGACACACTGCAATGCTACTGAGCCTGTAGGGATTATCTCAGACCTGTATTTCTAGTTTGGCTTAATGATAGGTAGCATCACAAGTCATGTTGACCCAGCCAAGGAAACACTGATTAACATGACGGAAAGGGAAAAAATGAGAGGATTCAGCACAGGATGTATGGGTTCATATGCAGTATTTTGTCTGAAAAGTATTCATTATGTATCTCATAATGCAGACCAGTTGCTCATATTTTTTTTATCGAGAATCATGATAAAGAAATGATAGTAACTCCTTTAAAGCAGCTCTTGCTATGTTATATAAGAGCAATTCAGTACATTGTATTAAAGACATGTGACTGGGTGTTATGGCCAGTCTTTAATTTGCTTTAACGTGTCTATAAATGAAGTATGAAATAAGGCAAAAGCCATTGAGGCGACGCGTCAGTTGAGCACTGAGCACCATTCATGCTGCTGAAGGAGGGAGACACAAACGGCTTCAAATCAAATCAAGTAATGACCTGAAAGTCGAGCTCGTTCAAAGCACAAAAATGCCCACCTTTGTATTCACACAAGTGCAGGGAAAGAGCCGTGATTATCTATGGCAAATTCTTGTGTTATTTATAGTGAATGTAATTAAAGTGCAATGACTGTAAAGAAATAAAAATGATTGTTGAGAAAAAATTAACGACATAAAATATTTATTTAAGAAAGCTGTACCCTTTTGAGCATTAAAGAAAGAGAAAAAAACCCCTCCAAAGCGTGAATGCAGGCGTTGATTTTTTTTTCCACACAGCCAAGGCCCCACAACACACTCACAAGTCACATTTGAGAACCCACAAAATGCTAAAAATAAAAAAAACAACTTGCAAAAACAGATGTGTTGCCCTGATAAACTTGAGCAGCTCGACTCCGGTTTACAGAGCAACCGGAGGCTGCAGCTGAGGCGTGGTGTGTTTGAAGGTGCTCAAACGGCACAGTTTGACGCAGGAATTTAGGGCACTCCATACAGACATACAGTGTAATTAGAAATTCTTTGTACATCCACAAGCTTCGGGGGGGTCAGAGGACATGGTCAGCAGCGGTGACGCCTCGGGAGCAGCCAGGGATCAGTGTGTGTTGCTCAAGGTCACTTCAACAACAGAGATGTATGCGTACTGACACTAACCACTGGGCTGCCCTGCTGTGGCAAGGACTTGACTGGATTAACAACACAACAATCTTAGTTGATTAACTAATCTGATTAATATATATGTAGCAAAAGAATGCCTTTAAGGAGTATACCAGGCTTATTTTCATATTCATATTATAGTGAATTGAGAAGAGCATGAACTTGAAAATAATTCCACTCCGTCTTTTACTACTCCTTTAATGGACAAGTTCAGCAGGTTCTCAGCAGCCCTGCTTTGTCCTAAATGCTGAGTGTGTGCACTAGATGCATTGTGTTAATAAGGAATAACATGAATACACTATCATGAAACTTAGGTCATCGTGGTTCATTTGTGTTATTGATTAAAGTTGAATGTTTTGTTTGAAGAAATTACAAATACTTTTAGCCCAGCTTATATTTCCAGCAGTCCTAATCAATGATTTACATTTCTATATATATTTGTTTTACATTTCTATTGCAATTGCCCTTCACACACATCCTTAATGGAACAAAACAAAAAACCTTTCACTGGGATTACTCAACACAACAACAAATACGATGTAGTATTCATGAATTAAATTCAAGTTTTCTTTGTTTTTTTTTAATTATGATTAATGCAGCTGTAACAGAAAATTGACTGGTGTAAATTAGCAGTTAGTTTGAGCCTGTGTCCAAAAGGAATCCTCACAATAGACTTTTTATTTCTAAATCTGACAGCCATGCAGCTTTTGGAGGAGCAATGATTACATGTCGGTCTACATTATCTCCTTGCACAACTCCACACAGCTCAGAGGACACATTGCTCCTGAATGCTCTCCTGGTGGGATTTTTCTTTTTCTTTTTTTCTTTTTAGATATGGCTTCCGAGTAGCCTCCTGGCATTATTTTTGTATGATCTTTGCTCTCCATAAAGCATAGAGATCACACAAACTACAACATCCAACGTGGACTCGCCTGGCGCTCACAGTTTCCTGTGTTTCAAGGTAAATAACATGAAGAGCAATTTAATGCCAATTCGCGTATTTACCTGTAATATCTGGATGTTGATAAAAAGCTATTTAAGCAATTATAATGGCGTTATTAAGGCAACACTCCTGTGAGCCGACTCCGTTCCGTACACCAGCTGTTACGCGGCGGAGCAGTGGGAGTGATCCGGTCCGGGTGTTCCGGCCGCCCGGTCCTCTCCACTGAACTCCAACCCCCGCGCTCTCTATCAGCATCTCATTCCTGTTTCAATATGTCTCAAGATGGCGGCCAATGCAGGATCGATGTTTCAATATTGGAAGCGCTTTGACTTACAACAACTACAGGTCAGTTCAACCTCCGTTTAACTCGCCTATGCTCTCTTCTCTTCGGCTGTCTCGTCTTCCTTCGGTCGCTGTGTTTCGTGTTTTTTTCCGCGGTCGTCTCGTAGGTGTTTCGGAAGAGAATTCAAGACCTCTTCCTCACATTGATGAAAGTGGCTCTCTCGCTGATCAGAAATTGATCCTCTTTGTTCAATTCAACATCGATCGGACACTGCAACTGGGCAAAGCCGGGGCGACGCCGCGGGGATGCGCCGAAATAAAAACAAAACGGCGGGGCTTTGGCGAGAAGCTCTGGGTTGGCTACCTTTTATTGCGTGTTCTTCAACTTTTACCGGAGCGAGTAGCCGTAGTTAGCCCGACGCTTAGCCGCTGGAAGGTTGGATAATTTGGGGGAAAAAATAAGTGCGACTCATTATACGGTGGCGCTGTGGTGACACCGACCGTGGAGCAGCTCAGACACACACGCACGGAGCCGCTTTGCGTGTGTTTTTCTGCCTTTTTCTCTCAAAATAGTAAGTTTAGTTGGACGCGAATGAAAACATTGGAAACCTTATCGGCTAACGGTTTCGGAGCAGTTTATATTGAAGTCGTGTCCGTGATTATGGTTCAATATAGATCAACTCGGCCGTGTTTTTCTCTCGGTTTCCCCTGACTGCAATTATACACTGTGAGGCTTTTTTTTTTTTTTTTTTACACAGACATTGCCACGTCTGTGGAAGTGGACGGGACGGGACAGTGTTTTGTTGACGCGATGCAATTAAATACACAATGATAGCAGAAATATGAAAGAGCGTGACCTTGTTGATTATGATGAACTCCAGAAATGTCCCAGCCTCACGCGCACGCCACTAATCTCGGCGTGCACGAGAGGAGATCCACGGCACAGTGGAGGATATGAGGGAAATATTTGGGCCTATTCAGTGTGTGTGAATATGGCCAGTGTATATTAGAGCGTGTTTGACCTATCACAAGACATGTAGACAATGGCACTGTTGTGTTTCTCCCGTGGCATTTAACGTGCATTGCTGAATTTCAAATCACAAATTATGAATATTAGTGCCCCAGTCGACGTCGTCATTAACATAAGATTGCATTAATGTAGGCTGGCCTCAATTGTTCATACATGATTTTGTACATGGCACAGGCTTGGGATTTAAACTTTTATTTAGGTCATGATGCCCCTATGACTGTGGAGACAAAAGGACAGTGAACAAGTCTTCCCAGCGGGCATTGTGTTGCACTTATGCCACATCATCAAGGCTTCACTTCTCCTATTTATTTGATCCTGGTTGGTCCTCCTACTCGTGCCCCCTTGTTCATGCATTATGTAAAAAATAAAATTAAAAAAATTGCGACTGCTTTCTCTTTTCTTTGCTCACAATCTATCTCACACCCCCAGCCCCCAATCTTCCTCTCCCTCACCCCTCCCCTCCTTTTTAATTTTTTTTCCCCCTCTCTCTCTTCTTTGGCCCTTCACCCTGCTTTCACCCATTTCGCCCCGTCTGAACTGTGTGTGTGTGTGTGTGTGTGTGTGTGTGTGTGTGTGTGTGTGTGTGAGAATTTGTCTGAGATCGGTCTTTTTTGTGGATTGACTGCCAGCACGGACAGTGAAGGCACTGCCAGCAGCCAGGACATGAAAAATGCATCGCATAAGTTTGTGATAAGGCCCTGGGTAATTATGGCAAAGGCCCCTATCACAAGCGATTAGTCAGGACAGTGAATCTGAGCGTGTGCAAAAAGCCTGGCGGTTGGCAGGCCTGTCTGCAGGATAGGAATCAGTCGGTGTGTGTGTGTGTGTGTGTGCGTGTGTGTGTGTGTGTGCGCGTGTGCGCGCACGCACACACAGAACTGCTCAGAACATTCACTGTCTATTATTGATGACATCTTATTTACTCTCCCTCCCACTGAGAGGCTCCTAGAGGAAAGCCTTCAGAGAAGAACCGGTTTTTCTTATCTGTTTTCTGAGGATAATGCCGGGTTAGTATGATATGATCATGATCTACACACACATGGCCTTGTCAGCCAATTGCTTTCTTGTTTGCTTCCTCCTTGTGATCCAATGGACAGTGTAGAATTCAGTCTTTTTTTGTCGGGGGGTGGTGGCGGCGGCGGCGGCGAAGCACCAGCGAAGTAATGTTTTCCCTTTTTTTTTTTTTTTTTTGTTCCGTTTGATGATGAAAATCCAACCCAACCTAGATGTCTGTAGCTTTGAGCCATCATAGCGTCGACTCCTCAGGCTCCGACTGCTGATGTTCATTAAAATCCTATTTGATCAGCGAGTCCCAATCCCTGTGTGAGAAACTAGCTAGGTGGTTGTTACAGGACAGAGAATGCTTTGAACAGCACAGCGAGCTGTTAACTTGTCTTTTCTGCATGCCCCCCCCTCTCCACACACACACACACACACACACACACACACACACACACACACACACACACACACACACACACACACACACACACACACACACCACTACAAACACAAATGGGTGCAACAGTGATGCTTTTAGCAAGGTCTCACACACTTGCAAAATGGATCAGCGATTCAAGAGATGATGGCAGGGTGACAGTGAATTACAGATGGAGGAGGTTTTAACGTCTGTAATCCCTGTCCGTCCATTACAGAGTTGAGTTTCTTTAGAGGGGATCATCACTCTTCTCTCCCGTTGTTTTTTCCTCTTTTTCTTTTTTTTTTTTTTTTGACCCAGTCAAGCAGTTTGCTGGAACATTGTGTTTCTACTTGAGAGATTGCGCTTCATTACAGGCCGGCTTTTTAAAAGATATGAGCGAATAGCTGAGCCTAAACCTAGCCTATATTTTATATTTTTCTGTGTAAACTCTGGAAATTAAGAACAGACCTTTCTGCTGTACACAATTTCCAATTTAGGCCTAATAGCCTACATCTCACCTCATAACATTTCCTGGAACAAAGCACCCTAGAGCCATTTTGAAAAATACTTCACTCTGTTAGTATACAGCTAAATGGTGACTTATGTGAAAATGGATCTAGACGTCGTTCTTATTCACCACCTCCTTAATGGGCAAATTTAGGAAAAGGTTTTTTTTTTTTTTTTTTTTTTTTTTGTAAGCTGAGCCCAGAGCTGTGGTCAGTGGCAACCTGAGTGGTTTAAATCTCTCAGCGACTTGCCCGCTGTTGTCTGGAGGAGTTTTAGTGTTAATTTATGAGCTGGTTGTCTGAACTCACTGGTGGGATATTTTTACCCCTCTGTTGCTGCACAGGCTGGGGGAGCACAGAGGAAGGGGCATCACGTCATGCTTTTACTGTAGCCAACCGCTTCTCTGCCCGGTGACAAAACCTGGCATTGGGACTGAGGTTTCACTGTGTGTCGGTGGGTGGTGAGCGACTAAGCATGAGTCAGAGTACGGGACGAGTGCATGTCAGGTCTTTTGGTCTGCCCTCGGTCTACTTTGGTCAGGGCTATGTCATCCCACTTTCTAAGACGTCCCAGTGTATCCTCATGGACGACGAGCTTTCATACGACTGAGAGGAATGTGGAAAAAAAGAAGAAGAAGAAACTTTTCTTCATCTACCTTATCGGTGGCTAATTCTCTCTGGAGGCCCCCTACTCCCCAATTCCTCAGCGATTTATTGTACGTCACACTCGGGGCTCAGTTTCCTCGCCCTCTCTCTGCTTTTAGGAGTGCCTACACTACACGCAGTTTATCTGATTTAAGAAAAAAAAAAAAAGTAAATGCGTTTTACTCTCTTGAGTTAACCAGAATATTTCATTAAAACATTTTTCCCCTGCATTGTAAAATATATTTTGACCAATGTCATCCGATGTTTGAAGAAAAGATAAAAAGCACTTAACAGAAGTCTAAAAATAGGGCTATCCAAACAGGTGGAGTCAGCAGCTCTTAATGCAGGCTTTTTGTGAAAGTGTGTGAAAAAGGACTCGTTTCCTTATAAAACCTGAAGGTGTGGAGGTCTCTGCTCAGGATATAAATATCACATCAATGTGTTTTTGTTTCCACAATTTGTAATTTTAGATTCGGCAGCACTGAAACATTTAACATGCGGTGTTTCATTTGAACCACCTGTAGTTACGATGGTCGGGATGTTAATATGAAATGCAAATAAATAATAATTTCGTCCCTTTAGTAGAACTCCCTTATAATTAAGGGTATAAGACAGTTTTCTTTGTTTTTATTTTATTCGTAAATTAAAAATACTTTAATAATGCAGATATTATATACTGAAATAGGCCTGAAAAGGCTCGACCAACCTAAAAGACAGTAGAGTTACTGTTCGTTGACTTTAATGTGTTCTTACACTATGAAACCAATCCTCACAACAGATCTCACCACAGACTTCGAGGCAAATTTAATTTGCAGTTCCTTCACCGGCCGATCGTAGACATCACAATATATAAGAAGGGCCTACAGCGAATGTGAAATACCTGCATCTGCCTTTTGCTACACTGCTTTGCCCGAACTTTTTAACTTTGTCTGCTACTCTGAAACATATTGAGATACTTTTCAGTTTGAGTACACAAGTTAATCCCTATGAAGAAGCCATACAAGTTTGAGATCTATACATCGGGCACGATAAATTATCGCCCAATAATGATAATTATTCCGATAAAGAAATTATACCCGATTTTAAATTATCGGCTGATGATTCAAAGCCAAATTGCTTTTAATGAATCAAGTGCATCATCTGCAGACGCCGATACAGGAAGGTAGCGGTATGCCAATAAAGAAGAAGAAGAAGAAATGCTGCACGCTGACTAGAGAGGCCCCCCCCCCCCCCCCCCCCCCCCTCCAACAATCAGTAACAAGAGCACAAGGGGCCGTTTCCAGAGACCTATTTTCAAGTGGCAGGCATTATTTACAGACCCACTTGGAGTCTCTCTCACCTACGGCATCATAGAGTTTCAACGTATCTCGTGACAGAAGCATCCATTATTCTGCTGATCTGTATTCCAGTAGAGAGAGCTTGGCCTTCAGTGACTGGACACTTCTCTTCAGGCTCACGTCGGAGCATACGGCTGTTTCCACTTGTACGTTTTGAGGATAATGCCCACTTTATTTAAAACTCAAGCGGACACTTGAAACCGTGTCTCCGAGGCCAATCTAATCTCGTGTAGTCTATTGTTCATCTTGTAATACTAAGCCTGCGATTTTCAGTAAACCAAAATCTTTTATTCCAAAGGGGGAAAAGATGTCTGTTGTTGTCTATAGTTGGTTGGTAAAGGAAGAAGTGGGCTTAGATCCAGTCTCATACGAGCAATAAAACACACACTAACACTCTTTTCTTGTCGCTTTTGTTCTTATCTTTTTGCCCGTCTGCCACATGTTTTCTGCTATCTCACCTCCATCAAGGTGCTCTAGTTTAAAAATGCCAGCTTTTTATTAAATAGTCAATAAGTGTTGGTTTTCATAGGTATGTGATCTACAAATAATTGAACTTTATTGGTCACACGGTGTAATAAAGTTAGGCTGCAGCTATCCATTATTAGAGCTGCAACTGAAGAGAGTTTTTATTATTGATTAATCTGCAGATTATCTTCTCAATAATTGAATAATTGTCTCCTAAAACCAAAAGATATTCAGTTTACAAAGATATAAAACGCAGAAATGCACAACTGAGGAGTTGGAACCCATTGACTTGTTTTTACTAGAAAAACAGCTCAATCAATTGTAAAAATAGTTGCCGATTAATCTTCTGTCATTCGAGTAATTTATTTAATTTTTCAGTAATACATCATTCTCTCCTGTATTTTCCACACTCCAGAGTCATTTCTCACACGCAGTACATGAGGATTAGAGTTAAGAGAGGAAACCTAAGAAATGTGTGGTGAGAATAACTTTGAATAATGACAACTCTGGTGAAAAATTGACTTGAAGCAGCCAAGGAAATCTGAGCTTTTTAAAAAACCATTTTGATTGGTTGTTAAGGTGCAGATTTCTGATGACCCAGCAAGTCGAGCCTGGGACGAGATTTGCAGTGTTTTTTGGGGGGAGCTAAACAAGATGTTAACATGGAAACATAAACAGAGGCAATGGACCAGAAAACGAAATGGAGTCCCATTTGCACAAGGTACCACAATGTGATAATTTAGACCACCTGCAGACGGTCACACACTGGGAGCCAGTGTTCGGAGCCTTTTTGACGGGTTTGGCTGAGCGCTCTGCTGAGTTTGAAGCTAATGCAGAGCTTCATTTTGTTCAAACGTGTCCCTCCGCATAAGCCGGCTGAAATGTGTTTCTGTAGCGAACACACTGTGGCCTTCAGCGTCTGTGGCCAAGCTATTGGTGAGCCAGTTGCCCTCCCTAATTTTAGTGTTGGTTATCAAGGAGTCTGGGCTAAATAAGGCCCGATGCGTAGACCTCATCCCACGCGAACCTATGATTCCAGTATCCGTGTCCTGTTAGATCATTGACCATAGGTATTGAATTCTAATAGGCCCATTGCTGTGTCCTAATGGCCCGAGTATTGAATTATGATATTGGCAAGCGCTGATGGCCTCAGGATTGAATTATGATATTGGTGTGCTGGAGGCTAATGGTTCTTGGCATTGAATTATGATATTGGTGCACTTTGACGGTGTAGGGATTGAATTATGATATGGCCTGCTATCTGCTAATAGCTCACTCTGTGTAATTTTCAATGTCAATCATGGCTTCAGTTGCGGGATCCATAGCCGGCCTTCAGGCCCAACCCATCAGTCACGTCAGATGGGAACAGCCTTCAACCTTTAGCCTCTCTTCTCACTCCAATTTCTGTTACCCCTCTCTCTCTTTTCCCAACGGAGTTTTTATTTTGCTACCGCAGGAATTTCAGGGTTCTGTGTGAACAATTATAGATGAGCAGTTTATTGTTTAATCCCCTCATTTAGCTTTGAATTAAGGGAAACTGTCACAATCCATCCTTCTATTTCTCGGTAGGCGGTTAAATTTGTCCTGTTGCCATTTTTCCGTTAATATAAGCCTAGTAGTTGTTATAACGATAAGTTTGATGGTTTAATGTGTGTGGATTTGTCATTTTCACACACACCATCTTGTGTTGTAAGGCGCCCTAATGTCAAAGTACTGGAATTGTAATGGCTCTGAATCTGAGCTGAGTTTGTTTCCGTAAGTGTCCACACCTTTGCAGTGTTTATGTTGAGCTCGTTCCCATTTTGGTAGTTTTAAAACCACCAGAGCTGTGGTGGTTTCTGCTGCCAGCTCACAGAGTAAATGGACGGCCTGCTTCTGTGTCAGCCCTCTAAAAATAACACAGACTGCTGGCTGGGCTCAGCAGAAAACTACCACCGATTATGATGATTCAACTACCCTGTATTCACAGGTGTGTACAGTCGGACGCAGTTGGTTTATGCTTAACAAACTGCTCTCTGCGTTCAGTAAGATATTCTTTAGTTTTACGTCGTAGGTTGCCGAACTTTGCCCAGTCAGATGAACTGAGTGGAGGAAGTGTACTCTCTGAGGTGTAATCATTTAAGGAAAGACCTTCTGTCTTATTTAGGTGTATTGAACCAAAATGTATTCCTTGATGTTAAATTGTATTGGGGATCAATGTTTTTTTGCCTGATGCAAGATTGCTAAACGTAGGACTGGTCTGCGTCTACCAGAACATGGTAAATTCTATAAAAAAAACGTGACAGTCCTGTATCTGTTAAATTCATTGGATGTCCTCAGATGATACCGTAACCTTTGCCTGACATGTGACCTCAGCAGCTGTCGGACTGGAGCCTGGGTTCAGAGGTCAGGTCAGTGTGACCTGGGCTGTCTGACTAGTCTAACCTTTCAGAGCTAACAGATGAGGACTTGACCATCTGTCTTGCCTTTAACGGGTTTAGGCTCCTTGAACTTGAACTTGTTTGGACGTGGAAAGAAAGAGAAAAAACAACTCAAGAAGGGAGAAAATGACCTCACAATATGCCCAAGCTGTTTCCCCCATACTTATGTATTTGTTTTATTTTTAAAGGATGACAAAATGCGAGGTCAGACGTTTCAAACTTTAGTCTTTGTGAATACATGTTAAGCTCCTGCTTGAGTGTCTGTAATTTTAAAAGCGTTAAACTGGATGTATAGTGTTAAACTCTGTAGCCTGCCGTTTCATTTTTAAAAAGTGAGAGTTGTCTTCTTGAGGGAAGGAGGGAAGGGGGGGGGGAGGGAATATGTGTTTAGTAGACACAGGCTCATCCGCTGACTGCTGTCTGACCCGGAGTTCAGCGGTATGGTTATTAATAGGCCCAGAGGCCTCAACTTCCAGGAGGCCCTCTGATCAGCTCCAGATGTGGAATGAGAGAGGACAATTGTACGTTAGCCTGTCCGTGTTTCACATGAAGCACAGAGTAGGAAGATAGGCATTTGGTGAGACTGATAAAGAGTGAGGGAGGGAAGGAAGAAGTGAGGAAGGGAGGGACAGGAGACCTTTCCACAGCAGGAGCGTGTTTTGTGAGTCTTTGTTTTCGTGTGTGTGTGTGTGTGTGTGTGTGTGTGTGTGTGTGTGTGTGTTTTTTTCTTCGTTTATTACACTCTCTGCCCTCAGACCAAAAAAACCATAAAAACGTATGGCATCACCATGGTGACCATAATAACTACCTATAAAACAGCGTGTAAACTGTGAAATAAGACAAACAGACCAGAACAGACCCTGACTTGGCTGGCTGGCTGACTGAATGGCTGCCTTCCGCCATAAAACTATTTGAGAGCCAGACTGAAGGAATGCCTCGGAGGCTGCTGTGGCTGTCACGACACATGAAAGGATTAGGCTCTGTGTTTTATCTCCTCTTTATCTGATGGTAATGGATAAGCTGAGTGTAGCCTATCATCTGACGCTTGGGCCGGGTGTTTTTTGATGTTTTAGTAGGGTGACGGTTTGTTGAGTTGACCGCTCTGGTCTATTGATTGCTGTTTGATGGTTTTGATATGTAGGCTGCGTGGAACAGGTCAAGTCTTTTATGCAGCGGAGGCTCCAAATAGCTTTTAGCTGTCCTTCACTCCTCCCATTACTCCAGTGGTTCGTTTGATGTTGGGATCAATCAATAGAAAGAGCCTGAGCCCTTACACATGCTCCATCCTACTTCCCACTTAGCTCAATTCCTCTTCGCTCGCTGTGCAGGCTTTCTATCACATTCTCTCAACGCAGAATAAATGATATAATTACAACCCATTACATAGCCTAATGCAAGCTAATTATTCTGTCATTACTGTAAGGATTAGCTATGCTCATTCTCTCTTTTCTCGCCGTGTTTCTCTGCCTCTTCCTCTCAAAAAGTCGTGCAAGCAGAGCAGAAAAAACCTCTTACTCATAAAGGCTGAGTAAGACTTAGCCTCGGGACGTGCTCTGTTGACGGTGATCGTATAGACCATGAGTGTCAAACTCAGTCAGACGGCGAGGCCATGCTAGAAAAATAGTGACAGCATGTGTTGGACACATTAAAAGAGCCCAGCTATATCTAACCTAATGGGGCATTTTCATACATGCTTTTGATTAATGCGTAGAAGTCAACATGCTGCTTTTATAGGCTGTGGCACAACGCCTGCTGATGTGTCATCATCAGGCGTCTAGAAAATGACTGGATACAGCAGATAGACGAGGCTAAATTAAAATGTGGAAAAGGGCATCATGCAGAGCGGGGATTTAATGTACCAGAGGCACAGACATGCGAGTGATGCAGACCTTTTTCACCGTCCTGTCACTGTGCCAATAGCATGGAGCTGCTTGTAGTCCTTAAATGGAAATCTAAGTGAATTACAACAAATCAGATTCGAATTGAGAGCAGATCAAATCTAAATTGGAGCAACTTTGAACACGGCTCCATTATTGAGAGTCCCAGACTTTTAAAAGACTATAGCTGGCATACGAGTGTAGGATGATGTGTGGATGTCTACAGCATTGTTAAAGGCTGCCCCTGGGACCCTGTCATTATCCACCCATGGTTACTTGCATGTGCATTGGATGTCATATAAGCCAGTAACGGCGATGTCAATTGCTCGCCAGAGTCCTTGGGACCCAGGCTTGTGTCTGTGCTACAAGGCCCGGAGAGCCCCACTCTTCTTCCAGACTTGATTAATCCCTATTGCCCCTCTCCATGATCACAGTTTCCATTTTTTAGTCCCATATCTGTGCACTCATCCCCTCCCCAATCTCCTCTCACTGGCACAGAATGGCTTCCTGGCAGAATGGAGGCATTAATTCAAGGATGAGAGGTGTGATACTCTCTCCTTCTTTCTCTGGTTCTCTCTCTCTCTCTGTCTCTCTCTCTCTCTCTCTCTCTCTCTCTCTCTCTCTCTCTCTCTCTCTCTCTCTCTCTCTCTCTCTCTGTCTCTCTCTCCCTCTCTCTGTGTGTTTGTAATGCGTGGCCTTTATCGGAGCTGAAACAGCTCACTACCCTCTGATCCTATCTCAGATCTCAATATCCTAGCCGTTCCACCCTGTAAACGCAGGGATGAAAAATCTTGCCCTTTCACCACTGCATTACACCAGCACATCGCCATACCCCTCTCCTCCCATCGCACCCTCTAAACAACTCACCCTGCGTGACACAGGCCTCCAGCTAAATTCGAACTGTGCAAAATGAGACCAAGTGAGCTGCACTTCCTCCTTGCCAGAAACCATCTTAGTCTCATTATATTTGTATTTAGGCTTAGGCCTGGCCTCTGAAACCTCTTGTCAGACAATAGGTCGGGCAAAAATAATGACTCGCTCTCAGTGGGCTTGAGGAGAGTTGAGGCTTGGATGTTGGGGAGATAAAAACAACAAACCGGTCTCTCAGCAGAGAAACACGGATCAATACAAACGAGGCTGTGGTGTAAAAAGCCTGTTTTTGATCCAGGCTTGCGTCAGCGTCGGTGAGGTGAGTCTTGACAGCTCCTGTGCTGTTGGTAGATATGGATCTGTGTTCAAAAAAAGGAGCAAAACGCTCAGGGACCACGAGCGTCTTGTTGGACTGTAGAGAGTGGTGGGCTGACCCCCCGCCCCCAACCTGCTCGGCACACAAACATAGATCCACACACAGTTGCACACGCGCACACACAAAAGTGTTTAGACCTCAGTTGTCACAGTGAAACTATTGTCTTAGCTTGCGGTTACCGAAACTTTGTGGCTTTGCCTCTAGTGGGTGAGAGGAAAAAGCAAAAACCGGAGATTCAGGAGGATATGACTTGCGTCTCCAAAACCTGTGTGGTTTGTGTGGAAAAAAAAAAGCATCTGCTGGCACATTTAAAGTTCTGTACCCTGCAATCGCGATGTCAAAGGTAGGGAGGCAGACAGGCAGCCGGGATTGTAGTCTCTTATCTGCGCTGCTACTGCGCTGTGTTTTGAGGGGGCGTGCCTGTGATCTGTGATCATGTACTGTGTCGTTGTAGCAAAGCGTGGCTGTCGCTCCTGACTGAGCCGCCCGACCCCACGACTCCACCCACACACAGTGGGTTCGGCATACAGAACAGTCAGCCACATAGGAGGTGGCACGCTGCGAGGGGATAAGAAGAAGAGGAAGAGGGGGGGGTGTTTCAGAGGTAGGCCACGTAGATTTCAGATAAGACATCTCTCCAGACGCCTTTTACTGTTTACTATCACAACCACATAACAGCCTCAGACATGTTGGAGATGAAAGGAAAGATTAGCGGCTGCACTGGCGGGACAGAAAACTTCCATCTCTGAAACATCTGTGTCATGTTGTCATTAAAAAAAAGAAAAGAAAAAAAAGAAAAGGCTTCTCACTTTGTAATGCATGCAGAAAAGTTTTATTGTGAAACATTATCCTGTTCTGTGAGAAGTACGGTGTTAGTGTTCCTGAGAAGAAGTTAATGTGTTTTTGCCCGTCTCTCTCTGTGGTACTCCATTAGATTTAATGTGTAAAACATGCGCCGAATGTGGAGCAGTTAACCTACATTGTGTTTGGACTAAAGGAGTAGTGGCAGACTGCTTGGCATGTGTGGCTGCAAAGCTAGGTGTAAACAAAAGTGTTTCTAGCAGTTACAGCCCCAATTATTCCACAGAGAGCGAGATCTGAAGCAAATCCATGTGTGGTGTTCTCTCCCTCCTCTTGTGTGCACTCCTGGTCACCGTGACGGCAGCTGCGGATTGACTTCATACTGTGTACATAACAATAACTTTGTTGTCATTCCAGCAGCCTATCTGTCTCGACATCGTCGGAGCGTGAGGGCGTAAGGAATCCCGTGAAGTTTTGATACCTCAATTACAGTGCGTCTGTCTCCTGTTATCTCATTTAGCCGGTAGTCGATATGATTGGCATAATCAGACATGCCTGATTGGTGCCTCCCATTTAATTAATCAGTCTCACTGTATCATCACCTGTGGCTCATTAGAGTAATTAGAGCGAATTAGCGAGATAGAAGGCCTCTCTCCGCCTGCAGACGAGTGGAAGGGATTTCATTAGGAGAGATGAACACGTGTAAATACACCTTGGGTCTGATGGCCAGTGGTACTAGGATTTGTTTATCAGGGATTAGTATTATTTCCACAGTTTGTAGGATGCAGAGATAGTCGTTTCCATTTGGCCCAACCTCCCCTTCGTAGCTGCGAACATAGCTCACTGTGCCAAATTTTCACTGGGTGAACATGTTAGCAGACTTCCTCTTTTTTGAAACGGAGTTCAAAAGAATGTGGAAAGACTGGGCTCCCCAAGTTACTGCAGCGGCCTGTCTGTGCATTCATGTGAGAGCACACGTGTGTGTGGAGCAGTGTGCGGGAGGCTTCTTGGCCAAGTCGGTGTTGAAGTCTCTCTAGGGAGTGTTGGCAATCTGTTCCAATCGTCTTTACAGCTGACCAGACGACCAAATGAACCAGGACAGGGACTGCTGCTGTGGGGCCAGTCCAGCCAAGCCAAGCAGGGCTGTTACAGCCATCACACAGACATTACAGCCCAGTTAATGCTCCCGTGCACACACTCCATATTCCATCCTCTGCTAAACTACACAGTGCGGTCCTAACCAACCATGGTCGGATTTAAAAAAAATAGTGCTTGAGATGGTTAAACGAATTAATTCACCAGTAAATTAAACAGTTTTTCAGATCTGAAAAGTAAAAACCTTCAAAGTCAGGCAGAGGAGAGCTGGAGAGTGTTGACCTCGGAGGCCGAGCCTGAAGGCCTGAGCACAGAGGACAGTTCTTCATGCATGTTGTTGGTTACACTGGAGCATCAACACAAGTGCTGGTATTTGCACTTTGCCTTTTGCAATTAATGATGTCCTCTCCTTTACATTAGTCATGCATTGTGAAATATATTAACTCCCTTTCTCCGTTTCTGGGCTTCTTGTCAAACATGTTAATTTGTAAGGTTTATCAAACAAGCACGATGTCAATCATTGATGTGAAACACGATAGAAAGAATATCCCAGTGGTATGCCAGATGGCAGAGCCCCTGTAGAGCAGCTAAAGTTAACAGTATTCCCCTACAACATTTTGGAGCTAACAGAATAGCTGAATTTTGAGGTTGATGCTGCTTTTTCAATTCAAAAATAAACCCTGCAATGAATGACAGTTGGAAATTTAGTTAAATAAATCCCATGCAAATGCCATGTAACTGGTAGGGATGTCTGGATATGCTTTTTTTAAGTTTGATTCTAAAACAGTTTCCCAATATTCTATTTGCTATGTTTGCTCTGCTGACCTCTTTGTTCAAACTGAAACATGCTAAGGCTTGAATCCTTTTTTAGCTGTTTTTAGTCTACACATACTCACAATGTTGCAGTTTGTGTTCACTGTCATGGCTTTAGATGGACAGTCACAGATGTTACCTTTCTGGTCATCTTTTTATTTAGATATCTAGCTATCTGCTATCTTTAGTCACGGCCGTAATATAAACTGCGATGTGGGTTCTACTAAGGATCCGGTGTCTGGACCGATTGGGCACCGACGGTCTTCACTGCAAAGAATTCAAGCAGGTTCTCCATATTGACGTTGTCCAATCTCATATTGGAGTAAATATCAACCGGGTTTAAGCGTGCAACTAAACTCCCATTATAAGCTGGAGAAGATCACCTTCTGTTGCGTCTGTTGTCCTATGTACATTTTCTGAAAACCAGTTTTAGAGGAAACTGAGTCAGTATTAGGCTATTGAAAACCCTTGTGTCAACACTTTGTCAGTTCAAGTCTGTTTTTATAAAAAACAAATTCAAACGTGCCATTTTTCAGTTGGTTGAAACAAAGAACAAAGGTATAAGGAGCAAAAGGACATCTGCTTGAGTCTGCATCTTCATAACATAAACTGACCACAGGTCAGGCCAGTTGTATTTGGCTAAGAACCAACGTTCTGCAAAAACAGCATTCAGCAAAGCATAAACCCAAAACATATTTGTTCAGTATTTCACCGAAGGTACTTAAAGATGACAACCTATCATGCTTATATGTTGCTTAAAATGTGAATAGAATCAGTCCCCTAATGGTCAGTAAGGTGTGTGTGTGTGTGTGTGTGTGTGTGTGTGTGTGTGTGTGTGCGTGTGCGTGCGTGCGTGCGTGCGAGCGAGCGAGAGAACAAGGGACGGGCAGCGTTCAGATGTTACGCTCTATCAGCAAGATGAGTGTAAAGTCTGCCCAAGTCTGCTGATGTGAGCGTTTGCTGCATAGTCAACACCTGACTGGGTCTGAGGGGTCTTTTTTTATTTTGTATTTTTTAACTGAGACCATGCCCATAATTACTTGCCCACTTGGCATTGAATCAATCCTCTTTCATGTGTGATGTGTTTATTTAGCTTAGCAGTGCAGATTTGTTTTTTGTTTTTTTGGGGGGGGGGGGGGGGGGGGGATTTGGTAACACATTGGGATATGTGCAGGGTTTTGGAAAGGGATTGGACATAATCAAGGGCGTCAAGGATTGGCACATGACCTCCCTAAATGTAGCCCTAGTGGAGGAATGTGGTTAGTTCAGTTTGACTTGAAACAGAGCACACTAATCAATTCATTGGAATAGATTTTTTATGTCGAATTTCTGTCTTGACGTTAAGAGAACTTATTATAAAGAAATGTAGCTGACATTTGCATATCAAAGAGCAATCTGGTCAATTAAATAAAGATTATATTTCTACTCAATAAGCAACATGAGCTGCACATTTTGTTCCCTCATTAAAAGAACCAGAACGTGAACAGTGGTACAGACAATGTAATGCAAACCAAACTTCAATTTCGATATATTTGGGTGTAATTACCTTTCTCAAGCTTTATTCTTCAAATTGATGCATTTAATTGTGTCCACACACACACTTATCAATAACCTGTACTAATCGGTCACTCTTGGTATTTTATGTCTATAGTAATTCAATTTATGTACAAATATATTCAAAAGGAATTCCTAGTGTTTAATGGCACAGCTTGAATGATTGACGCCATTATCTCTTTGCTTTTAGGATATACCTAAACTTATCCTGGTTGCTGCTCATGCCTTCTGAAATCTGATCAGGCCGTGTTCCAGTGAGTTATTAAATGATTTAAGATGATTAGCCTTAAGGCATAATACTTCAAATTGTGATTAATGTCTGCACAGTTTGGTGTTAGTGTTAGTTGAACCAATTGGGCCTCATAGTCTTGTTCCTGTAGCTAATCTTTACCAATATAATAATTACACCTCTATTCATGAACTAGAGCATTCATTTTTTGACAATTAATTTAACATGATTAAAATTTATAAGGTTCCTCCTCTCATCAAGCGTTGCACAAGCTTCTGCGCACGCTCGGATTCACTAACAGATAGTGCAGCTGCTCCATGGCCACGGGCAGACAGGCTGCTACATCAACTGCTCCATGGGCAGCTAGAGCAAGATGGCATGTAAGCAAGTGAGCCTTTTTATTTTCCTCCAAACGTCCTGTGCTACTGTGCAAAATCCATTGCAGGGGACAGTCGACCAACATTTGTTCTATTTCTTTATGGTTTGTGGATAAAACAAGATCAAGGCTGGTCAGGGAATTAAACTTAATGCTGATGGGGGGGGGGGGTCTCCTAATTAGTACTTGATCACACTATTTCTTTAGAGGGTTGTGTTTTCTTGTGTGTGTTTGGGGGGGCGTGGGCGATGAGGGGAGGTGGGCATGTGTGCGTGAGTGTGTTTTGGGACCTTGTCAGCAGACTGAGCCACAAGGGCCCCTGTGGTAATGTGTGTATTAAATGATTAGTGTGTTAGTTAGCATAACGGCCCTTCAGCAGCGTTTAATCACTCTCAGGGGTGGGCGGCCTCACAGGAGGTGGATGGGAGGGGGCAGGAGGAAAAAAGGGGGAGGCGGACTAAAGGGAGGAGAGAGCTTTAAACGGAGGAGAAGGTACACTGCTGGTTGAATGAGCGAGTGCACGATCTGTAGCGAGTACGGAAAAATAAAGGGGGGAAGAGAAGGAGTGAGCGCGACAGGAGGCAAGAATCCAACAGAAACATAATCCAGCAACTCTCACACACTCAGCAGAGAGAGAGATACAATCTTTACAAGGCCTGAACGTCTTGTTAACGTCAGCACTTGGCCCATCATCTGGAACAAGTCCCATAAATGGCTATTAATAACAATGCAAAATGGATGTGGATCAAGGCGGACCCTGCCTCAGTCTTGACAACACTGCTGTTGCTGATAATTGTGCTGTTGTTATTTAGGGGAGGGGGGGTCGTCTCGTGCAGACAGTCAGTAATTGTTTTGCACTGTGTACAGAGTAGTAGTGGTCTATTGCTACAGTAGCTGTCATACCCGACACAGTGGGAGCTGATTGACTGACAAGCTGAATGAAAAGGAAAAAAAAACCTGCTTGCGCTGTTAAAAGATCGAACCATCGGTGGAGACGGGTTTTCTTTGGCGGGACATTGTCGTTGTGGTTGCTGCTCTCTGCTGAGGCAGGACGGGTAGTCTACTGCACGCCAGATGTGTCAAGGACTCTGCTGTGTAGTCAGAAAACAGCTCCTGTCTTTGTATTCCAAATTATAACAATGATGCTGATAATAATAAGTATGACAAACTGTGTCGCTCTCTTCTTAGGCACCTACAATTTTTGTGTTTTTGTGTTGCAGAAAGAACTAGACGCCACAGCCACGCAGCTTGCCAACAGACAGGATGAGAGCGAACAGTCCAGGAAGAAACTAATCGACCTGAGCCGCGAGTTCAAGAAGAGCACACCAGAGGTGAGAAAATCAGATATTCACAGACACGCACCAACACACACACAGCCACGCATACATATATCCCCGCTTTGACAATCATGGTTTGCCTCAGTGTTTCTCTCTGTGTCTCTTCTCCTCTTCATAAATGTTGCCGTGATTATTTACTGAGAAAGCAGGGGAGGAGTAGACGGCGCAGTAGATGTGGGCTTGGCTCCCAAAAATAGTCTCTCCATTAGTTTCCCTGAAATCCTAAAGAGACAAAACAGAAAACCCCTCAGGAGTTTGTATTATCTGACCTAGTTTTTTTATGCGTGCAGAAAGTGGGGAGAGAGAGAGAGAGAGAGAGAGAGAGAGAGAGAGAGAGAGAGAGAGAGAGAGAGAGAGAGAGAGAGAGAGAGAGAGAGAGAGAGAGAGAGAGAGAGAGAGAGAGAGAGAGACTAAGTGGGATCAGGAGGGAATTCTGTCCTATTCCTGTGTTCCCATCACTCCTCCTGGGAATATTTGTTTCATCTCTGTTACCAAGGCAACACATTTTTAAACCACACAGTGAAAACAAAGTATTGTTGTGTTATTATTGGTAATGTCACCATGGTGAATTATTGATGGCGGTATGAATTATTTATGAATGGAGTAGACTGTGGATAGAAAATTGTCAACTCTCGGTGGAGTTGACGGTCGGCCTGTTATAGTTACCACACGAGGAGGACTGTAGCCCACCCAGTGTAGAGGAAGAGACACCAGAAGTGCTACCTGCGTATGCAAATTTCCCTTTACCCTACATGTTCATCTCTAATCTCATTTTCAAGCATAACCACTTAACTAGCAAACACACAAGAGGCAGGACAGACAGACACACACAAAGAAAATGTCCAGGGAAGCGCACACACACACACACACACACACACACACACACACACACACACACACACACACACACACACAGAGGCAGATAGCCTAGATCACAGAACAGGACCCACACATTCATCAGTGTAACAAGGCTGTGATTTAGGAAGGCTCCTCTGGCGTCTGTGTGGCCCCTGGCATCTCCCCGGTATGTGGAGGAGGAATCCGAGCCAGGCCAGACGAGCGACAGGATTCATTACAGGGCTGTAACAGCTCAATAGGAATCAACACTAAAACGCCCGACGTTTTGGAGGTGTGTGCGAGCGTCAAGGCTGCCCACCAAATAGACTAGTTCATAACACGCAAAGGCCTGCGCTTTGATTAAAAAAAGGTACCCCCGATGGTCTCGTGTGCATTGGCGGAGCTGTGTTTTCTGTCTCTCGGGTTCGCTGTGTGGTTGACCGGCCTATAGAGCGGGGCTGTCAGCTCTCTGTGGTCTGCACCAGTCAGCGGAGATCACAGTCACATCAGATCAGACTGCATTAGGCTGAGCGGGAGTCCGTCTCTGATCCATTATTCAACAACCAGGAGACCGGCCCACGTTGACTGTGTCTAGTCTGCTGAGCTGTACTCGGCGTGAACTGCACTCATGGTCTGCATAATAACACACACACACACACACACACACACACACACACACACACACACACACACACACACACACACACAGGCTTTTGTAGCATTTTTGAAAGTAGTGCAAAGAAATGCAGCGTGAAAACAAAGTTTCCATAATTCATTAGTACTGACACACTGTTGAAATTTTTTTTGGAGACTGCATCTCACTGTGCTTCCTAAGTTGCCTGAATTATTCATCCAGTTCTTAATTTCCTTTTAGTTAGTCCTCCTCTACCACTCCGTTATAAAGGCAAGGGTGGGAATGGTTGTAAAATGTCCCAAAGATTGCTAGCCAGAGGCAGTGGTAGTAAAACAACTTTGTGTGTGTGTGTGTGTGTGTGTGTGTGTGTGTGTGTGCGCGCGCATGCACACACTCACGTTTGTGTTTAGCTGCAGGGCAGACAGACAGCGAATGGGAGTTCCATACTCCCTGGAGGATTCCACGGGCTGGCCTGTCTGCTGTCTGCCGGCAGCTCACACACCAGCCATCCATCTCCTGCTGCCTGGCCCCCTCCACTACACACACACACACACACACACACACACACACACACACACACACACACACACACACACACACACACACACACACACACACAGATTGACTATGGTGTCTGTGTGCATTGTTATGTTATATGGTCATAAATCTTTGAAAGTGGAGAGGGCAGGGGGGGTGGAGCACAGGAGAGTGGACCAAAGGGGTTCAGAGCTCGGGTGTTCAGCAAAAGCAGTGGCTCGCCTCCATGTTATTTGAACGTATTTGTTTTTGTGGGTTCAGTGTGTGCTTTTGATTGTGTGTGTGTGTGTGTGTGTGTGTGAGAGTGTGTGAGAGAGAGAGACAGGAGCCCTGCACATGCCAGATAGACATTAGTGTGTGTGACAGAGAAACATGTGAGGAAGTGTGTGTGTGTGTGTGTGTGTGTGTGTGTGTGTGTGTGTGTGTGTGTGTGTGTGTGTGTGTGTGTGTGTGTGTGTGTGTGTGTGTGTGTGCATGTGCATGTGCATGCGCGCGCAAGCTTGTCAACCTGAAGTCACAACTACAAATAAACAGCAAGATGTAGAGGATAAACGTCTAAACTATAATAACATCAGGAGTTTTAAATAACTTTGGCTCAAAAAATCAATCAGATTAATACAGCAAAGTCAAACTATTATGGTGGTGTTGAGGCAACTCGTCATGCAAACGCAATCTCAAAAAAAGTTGAACGTCATGATTTGTACAAAGGTAGTAATTATTGCAGGACTGCTAGACTAGACTGCATTACATTGCATTACAAAGAGGGTTTTCTTTTTTTGGGTCATAAATATTAACATTAGTTTAATGCCACAGGGATAATAGCACGCTGTAAGTGTAAAATGGTGAAATGACAAAGGTCTTCTATGCTTATTTACACCAATATATAAATATTTTACTTTGCTCTGTCAATACGATGGAACCTAAACTGAAGCAGATTAAGATAAAAACAGGAATGAGTGCAGATTATCTATCATTATCTAATGCAAATGACAAAACGGACGCCATTCTGTCATTTGTGTGTGTGTGTGTGTGTGTGTGTGTGTGTGAGTGAGAGTGAGAGTGAGAGTGTCGGGGGGGGGGTTGGGTGGAGGTCATTATCCCCAGCAGGGGAATATTGAATTGGCCCAGACAAACAGCGACCCCTGATGAGGTAACAATGGGGCGGGGTCAGCGAGGTTGTGACCTGTCCTCAGCCCCAGACAAGCGGCCTGTCTGGACCAACCTGGGATTAGGCCGGGCCCCAGACACTGGTCCCAGGTCAGTTTGGGGATGCATGCTCCCCGCAGCATCGGTTAGGCTTTTAGAAGGAATTCTCTAAAAGGCGGAGAGTCTCCCGAGCACACATCTGTCGGTGCCCTACTTCACATCTTCATTAGGCAGTTTTGGGAGTGTGTGTGTGTGTGTGTGTGTGTGTGTGTGTGTGTGTGTGTGTGTGTGTGTGTGTGTGTGTGTGTGTGTGTGTGTGTGTGTGTGTGTCCGTCCACAAACTGTGCAAATCAAATGTTCCTGTACAGAATGTCCTATTCTGCCACGCTTTTTACCGTACGCTCCAGTTCAGTTTGTCAGGATGTAGGCTCAGCTAACAGCATGGTGATTTGCATGTTCCCCTGATACATACTCGACTGGCTATCTAATCTGGAACCGCTGACTCGTACTGTAAAGTCATGCAATGGGACTTGCGGGATGAAAAACATTTGCTTTGTAGTAAAAAAAACTTGGTGCACGGAGACAATTTGCATTAACTGCAGTCTTTACTCTGTGGCTCATTCATTCTCTTGTCTCACACACGCACTAGTGGTGCCTCTGGGTGGCCCAGGTGGTGCTGCACCTGTTCTTATAAGAAACCCAAAAGCACCTCGGGGAACGAACCCGGCCTGCTCCCTCGCGTTCATCACTCGCTCACGCATCACTCAGTATTCATCGTCAATGGAGAGAATGGCCGCCACTTGGTTTCAATGAGTGACTTATTTGATCACAACGTGGTCTGCTGGTGTCAAACTCTGCTTGTGGTTTGCTAGTAGAAAAGGTTTTCACATCTTCTGAAAATCGCTGCCACATGGACCTGTTTATTATCTGTTATTTTAGGATTAAAACTGATTGATTGATTGTTGATTATCTGACTAACATCCTCTTCTCTTTGTCTTTCAGGATTTCCGGAAACAGGTTGCCCCTTTGCTCAAGAGCTTCCAAGGAGAGGTGAGTAATTGGTGAATTTATATTGACATAGCGATAGACACACATGCTCGAGCACAGCATTCAAACAGTGCATTTTATAAAGCCTGTTTGCTCCCTCTCTCAGTGCCCTTCTCTCCTTTTTCCGCCTTCGTCTTTCCTCTTAAATTGTCATCTCTTCTCTCTCTCTCACTTCTGTCTCTTCTCTCTCCGCCATCTCCTGTTCTTTCTCTTGCCACTATCTCATTTCCCCTCTTTCCTCTCCGTCTTTTCTTCGCTCTGCTCTGCTCTTGATTTTCTGTCCTATTCATGAAGTCCTGTAGCCTGAGGGTGTGTTTAAATTGCATCCTGCAAAAAAAAAAAAAAAAAAAAAAAAAAAAAAAAAAAAAAAAAAGGCACCACAAAACCCCGGCTCTAGCCAGTCACAACTCACCGAATGCTATTTCCTCAGACTTTGTTTGTCTGCATGATTCGGTGGGGTTATTTGTTGATCTGGTGAATCATGAGCCCTTTTTTTTTTTTTTTGCTCATTGTGGCTCATTTATTTACTTTCAATTGAATGTTGCGCCCTATGTACCTTGACCCATAAGAAGTGACTTTTGTGCGTGTGTGTGTGCTATATCATACTCCACTGTTCCCCTCTATCTCCTCCTCCATCATTTTGGCCTATTTCCATCATGACTCCTCCTTTCTGGCAGCCATGCATTTCCAGTTCACTCCCATATGTGAAAGTCAGAGGGTAGGAGTGGAAGCGGCTGGTTTAGACTGGGGCGTTTTTTGGGGTTGGAGTGGGTGGACATTCAGCCCAATAGTGTCTCTTCCCAAACGCGCACACACACACACACACACACACACACACACACACACACACACACACACACACACACACACACACACACACACACACACACACATGCACACAAACAAAATCATCTCAACAGACAGTGACAGTTCTGCTTCGCTACTGGCCATAGAATATTACAGTTTAACACTGGGTTAGTTTCCATATTCTTGTGTTAGATCAGCGACCACAGCCAGTGGTTATGTAAAAATGCTGTAATTTATAGTGGTCCCACCATGTTCTGCTGATGATCCACAGTCTATTTAGAGAATAGAAACGGCAGCAATATAATTGTGGCTTTGTCAGCTGTTTCCACCATCCTTGTGTTGACACACCTCGGCGGCGTGCACACCAGAACACACTGAGGCACATGGTGGGTGGTCGCGGAACTGAGAAAGACATTATCTTATGATTATTGAGATAATACTGTACACCCGCGCCAGTCTTAGAGCAGCCCATCAATCAGTCAACTATTTTGCGCGCTTGCATGCCACAACATGAGCAGCTCTGAGAATGTGTAATTTTAGCCTGGCTTTGTTTGCTTTCCCCTCAGTGCTTTGATCAAGGACAAGACAGCACCAGAAACCAGAGGGTCTTCCTGTCGAAGTCCCACAGTAACTCATCCTTAAGCATTTTACCCTCGCAGCTCGAATCTTTACTAAGTGAATGTAGAACCCGGACAGAACAATAAAAAGTTTTATCCCAGGAACTTGGAGGTCTTGATACTCTGTTTAATCTTTGTCATTGAAAGGTGGATGCCCTCAGGTCATAATTATTACCAATAACAGTATTGTTTCCACAAAGCCTCAGTTTGCTAAACGGGTTACGTGTGTGTGTGTGTGTGTGTGTGTGTGTGTGTGTGTGTGTGTGTGTGTGTGTGTGTGTGTGTGTGTGTGTGTGTGTGTGTGTGTGTGTGCATGTTGCATGCTCAGTGTTCCTTGTTGGTCCATCGATCAGATAAGCTTTTCCATTATCCAAGGCTTCAGTCTCTGCTTCCCATAGCCTCCCCTTATCAGACTCCACTGGGGCCCACAAACACACACACACATGCACACACACACACACACACACACACGCACACATGCAGGTCAGCCTGATGCCCTTCACACACTATGGGTTAGATAGGGGAGTGAGGCAGTGCTGAGTGATGGTGGTGGCACAAGGTGCTGACGTATGTACGTATGTGTTTGTGTGTGTGTGTGGATGTGTCAGGGATACCTTTTGCAATTGCAAGCACTTCTCATCGGTAACCTACTGATACTGGTGAGGTATCATTTGTGTCACTTCATTTGTTTTGCTTGGTGTGTGTGTGTGTGTGTGTGTGTGTGTGTGTGTGTGTGTGTGTGTGTGTGTGTGTGTGTGAGAGATGGGGGCAGGGCAGCATGTACTAGCAGATGTCATTGGGATTGGTTGAAAGAGCTGCAGTTTGGTGCAGCAGGGTTGTATTTGCAAATCCTGGGTGGTCTTCTAATGGCTCTGGTCCTGCAGTTAACCTGCCTCTAACTGTAGGGTGTGTCCTACATTAAATGTCTATTTCCTGCCTCCCATGTTGGGCTATATAAAGCTGCTGTACCACTGACCTTGGCCCAGTCATTGTACAGTCACGGAGCCGGCTTCCTTCACTGCCATCGGCAGATCTTTTTTTTTTTGTGTTGGTTTGTGAGCGTGTGTGTTTCTTCTTTATCGTGATATTGTTGCGCTGATCGCAAACTCTTATAAACGCGTGCGCACACTTGCACGCACATTTGGACACTGATGAACAGGTCTGGTGTTGGTGTGTGTGAGAGGTATTAGTGCTCGGCATCAGTAATCTCCCATTAGCGGCCTTGCATTTGACGATCCTGATCGCTCAATGTCACACAGCACATGAAGAGGGCAAAGTACATGATGCAGCATGATGTGAGAATGAGGTGTGTGTGTGTGTGTGTGTGTGTGTGTGTGTGTGTGTGTGTGTGTGTGTGTGTGTGTGTGTGTGTGTGTGTGTGTGTGTGTGTGTGTGTGTGTGTGTGTGTGTGTGTGTGTGTGTGTGTGTGTGTGAGACAGGAGCCCTGCACATGCCAGATAGACATTAGTGTGTGTGACAGAGAAACATGTGAGGAAGACTGACACTGAAAAAGATTGAGGGAAAGAAAGAAATGAGTCAGAGAACATGGAAGTGACAAGAGGGAGAATTCAAGAGAGAGAGACTGAGAGAAAGACATGGAGAAATATAGGGGGGGAAAGAGGGAGGGGTGCTGGCACCAGCCTACTCGGGGCCAGATGTTTTGCGGCTAAAAAACTAGAGATGAATCAAAGCCATGTGAAGAGATTTATTAGGTTCCCATAGGAGCCCAGGCAGTATTACATGTAGGCCGCTCTGTTTACAGTGGCAAGAACCCCTAAACCACCCATCAACTACACTACTGGCTTGGCTGGGAATGTGAAGACTTTATATTTGGACTTATATAGGCTTTTGTCTTTTATTCCTTTTCTCTCAGTGAATGTGCTGGAGGAGTTGGAAGAGAAACACAAGGCTGTTTAGTCTGTGCGTGAGCCAGAGTAGTCAGCTGTAGCTCTGCCCAGTACAGTAGCACCCTCTGAATGTCTTTATTTGGCATCTGTTTCCCTTGATTTAGACTTGATTTCAGATGCATTTCGCCTACTCTGTCTGCTTCTCGTATTGAAGTGTGACACAGAGACCGTAGTAGAGTTTGCTGCCTAATATTTCAGCATTGACAACAGTGTAAAAGTCCCCCCCCCCCCCCCATTATGATTTTTAGAATTAATCTCTTATGGATCCAATCTAATGCTGTCCATTTCAATAATATCGGTGATGGAAAGCATGCCGTGCCCTCTTGTGTTAATGGCTGCAGCAGTAATGGATCCACACTGTATTGCTGCTAAGAGCTGACTGAATAATCTGCCCCTGCTGTGGCTGGAAAGACTGAGCCAGCTGTTTAATGATGTCAGCGTGCTTGAGGGGAAACGAACACACACACACCGACGGACGGACAGACTTAGGCACGCACACACACTCTAGGACAGACGGACTTGGACGCGCACGCGGCAAACGAAATGCATCCGTCATCGGCCGAACAGCTGAACTGACTTCACGGGAAAGAAACGCAAACGCAGCCCCCGTCAAGACAACCGCGATCGCATGCAGCATACCAATGTATAGTGAGGAAATCCAGCCATGTGGACGACTCTTGCTGTGAAATGAATGGGCCTGCCTTTGGAGTGTATGGATGTGACAGTCCAGTTGTGAGAAGGTGTGACTGACAATTAACCGTTCTTTTTTTTTTCCTCTCTCTCCTTGCAGATCGATGCCTTGAGTAAGAGAAGTAAAGAAGCAGAGGCCGCCTTCTTGAACGTGTACAAGAAAATAATCGATGTCCCAGGTGAGTGTGTGTGTGTGTGTGTGTGTGTGTGTGTGTGTGTGTGTGTGTGTGTGTGTGTGTGTGTGTGTGTGTGTGTGTGGTCTAAACACCTCCCGAGTCCAAAAAAGTGATCAGGAGACCCCCCCTCATCCATGCAGACAGCACCAACAGGGGAAGAGAAAAAGCATGACACTGTCCTTCTGGTGCTTCTTCAGTGTGCATCCAGGCGTGTGCGACACCTTAATATGTCCCCACGAGCTCTCATCCCCACCGGTGAAGCCTTTAGAGGGTCTTAACAGAAGGTGCGTCCTGATACGGATGACAAGCGCGCCCCACGATTGGCTTCCGCAAAGTGTGCACATGAGCAGTCACGTTCGGCACACTGAGGCCGAGGGGGGACACGCAGCGCAGAGTGTTAAAGAACACACACACACAGCCACGGAGCTACCGGTTGGAGATTTCCAGCTGTATGGGAGCCCTGGAGGGGCTGCATATGTAGGAAGGAGAGAGGAGTCGAGTTCATCTATAGCGTAAGGAGGTCATCATATTCCCACATGGATAGACCTACAGTAATATCTTTGGATTGTACTGCTCCCAATAAGTCAGCGCCGGCTCTGACGGGGCTATTCTTAACTTGCAGCGAGACAATGATGTAATGCCTGATGCGCACACACACACACACACACACACACACACACACACACACACACACACACACACACACACACACACACACACACACACACACACACACACACACACACACGCACACAGACCAGCCTGACTAATGCTGCAGTCTTGAAAGAGGAAACAGTGTGTTTTTGTTCTGTCTTCTATCAGCTGAAGGCCTGGTTAGTCAGCCCAGTGTGCTCTGCTTTAGATTAAAGGTGTCTGGCGAGAGCGCTCAGCACCAGTGGCCCACAAGTCAAACTGCTTTTAACAGGCTGTACAGTTGATTTTGGAGGGGGGGGGGGGGGGGGCGTGATGTGAAGGACGAAGGTTTGATAAGAGGGAGAGAGAAAGTTGATTTTCAAGGGCGCCGCGGCAGATAGGAGTCCAAATTCAGGGCATACAGTTAAGTTCCTTAGTGTTTGTTTGTACTTGTGTGTTTGCATGAGACTATGAAGGTGTGTGTGTGTGTGTGTGTGTGTGTGTGTGTGTGTGTGTGTGTGTGTGTGTGTGTGTGTGTGTGTGTGTGTGTGTGTGTGTGTGTGTGTGTGTGTGTGTGTGTGTGTCAGAGTCAGAGCTTAGCCCTGCATGGTGTGTCACCTTGACAGCACAAAATCAGCATGAAATTCCCCAATCGTTCTCTGCTGATCTCTCATTAGCATAGTTAAGATATCTAACTGCGTCAGACATGAGACACACACACACACACACACACACACACACACACACACACACACACACACACACACACACACACACAGCCCTTACCCCCAGCTGTAAGCTGTCAGTTCCTCTTATCTGTACAACACACACACAAACACACACAAACATGCAAACTGCTCTTTTAGCTGGCATGCTGATGAGCGTCGCCTGCGTCTCTTGGCTGCCTGTCACCAGTCTGCCACCCATGAGCACCAATCAGATGTGATTGGCCTGACTGACAGGGCTCTCTTCATCACACTGACAGTTAACCCTGCTGTGTGTTCACAGAGATGTTGGTGAAATGCCTCCAGAAAGTTGTCTTTCTTCCTTCTGTCTCTTGTTTCTTTTAATCTCTTATTTACCTTGCCTATTTCACGGCTCCACTTTGTCCATCTGTCTGCTCCCATGTTTCTCTTTTTTTTTTTCTTGCTTTCAAGCAGCATCATAGTGAACACTTTAACTGATCATAGCCCAGTAATCTCTGTTGTTAGTGCGCGTCGTCTGTGGTACTGCCTGTGTCTATCTACGAGTTATCCAGTTCTATTACTGACTCATTATTCCCCCCCATACAAAACCAAAGTTTATCTCACACAACCACAATAGTCTCTGTTGATACAAAGGCTGATAGTGTATCATTCAATAACCTTTATGGATAAACACAACCATGCGAAACTAACTATGACCTTTTTAGTGTTGTGTGTTAACTGTTGCAGCCAGATCTCTGTTCTTTTCTTCTCCTTCTAATCAGTGAAGTGCGTTAACATGCATTTCCAGTGGTCCTATACTGAATTATTTTGGTCAATGTCGATGTTTGAGATGAATTAAATTCCAATAACAATAATTTAAATTTGTTAAAGTTAGAATTTCAGGATAAAGACATATCAAGATAGGATATTTACACTCGAGCAATAAATATTATAATTTCTACATATTAACCAAGAATAAAACACATAAATTAAATTGAAATAGTTCAGAAAAATTCAATCCAAAGATACCAAAAAATGCATCTTATGAAATATGTTGCTGAATTTACTGCACTGTAGGTTTTTTTTGCACATCTGTTAAAATATACACAGATCCCTTTGATATTTTAATAAACTGATAATCCAGTATCAAGTGACAAGTTTAGTTATAAATATAAAATATTGCTATTAATTGTGATATTTCTTTGGTCCTTCCTGGAACCAGTAATCCTCCACAGGGAGATCAGAGGTCAGGGTCGGCTCCAGAACAGTTCTCCCGGAGTTGCGAGAGATTCATTGCCTTGCTCAAGGACACTTCACCTGGGCGAATGCCCGCTCTCACAGGGCCTTGAATGTAGTTATTCCTAGCTCACTACCCCACCTTGCCGCCCTTCTTTGTGTAATCTGCTTTTGCAGCGTGTTAACGTGGTGCGTTTTGTCTCTGCCAGATCCCGTACCTGTGCTGGAGCTGGCTCAGCAGCTGCAGCTGAAGCTCCAGAGGATGCACGACATTGAGACAGAGAACACCAAACTTCGCGAGACACTGGAGGACTACAACAAAGAGTTTGCAGAGGTCAAAAACCAAGGTTAGAGACGGGGTACATGCAGGGCCACACCATTTGGGATTTGGATGTAGAGCACACAATTAATCATAGATGAGCACATATCTCGTTATAAGTTATCACATAACTTTCATATATACCTATGATTAGTATTTCTGTAGTTTGGCTGTATTGTGTTATTCTCTCGTCTATTACATCTCTGTTACTGCTATGACCAAATACAACCATTGAATGTGCAGAGTGAACCCAAAACAAAAGTAGGCGACACCAGTGAGAATGAGAGGACCACATACAGTGGTGTTGATCAATGTGCATTGTTCTTTTAAAAATAGATACAAAATTAAAAGTGAAAAGACTGGATCTGATATGAACTTATTATCCCGGTCTGTCAATCGGAAATACAGTACAAGGCAAGATGATGAACTTTTTGGTTTGGCTTCAACAATTATAGTGATGTTGTAAATCATTTTAAGACGTTCTAACTGCTGCTAGTCTGACAAATCCCACACTGTCAAAAGTAAAAATGTGTAAATTAGAAATGTTCAAGTGCAGAATTGCAGCAAAACAATTTTTGTAATCCTCGAAGGTAATCTCACCATTGTCGGCATGTGGACAAACTTTTAAGAGCAGATATAAGGTCAAAGAAACATGCCGGTATTTAGAGGCCTTTTTTTCAAAGGAAGAGGCCACATTTGAACATATTTAATGCCTTATAAATTTTTCACAAACACAAAAAAATGTACAAGGTTTTACATTTTCAAATAGGTTTTCAGGGAAAAGAAAAAAACATGAGGCACAGTTTCATGAATAAAAAACGACAGGCTACCTCAGGGTAAAGAAAGATGGAAAAACTGACGGAGGCAGGGAGATGAGTGAGAAGCGGCAATAAAAGTGGTGTAATTTCAGTCGAAAAGGAGGAGTGAGCGAGCGGGCAGGGAATGTTTTGGAATCCCCCTTTCCTCAGTGAGAGTTAATTGGAACAGCTCGATAGCGGCAGGGTTCCATTGTGCCATTGATTTTCCTGTTCCCTCATCCTTTATCCCTCCTTCCCGCCTCAATAGATGGGGGATATTTAAACCCCAAAACACACTGTGGAACTCCCACTCCTGTTAAACGCACACGCGGACTTGCCCGCACACACACACACACACACACACACACACACACACACACACACACACACACACACACACACACACACACACACACACACACGTACAAAAGAGCGCAGGGGCCATTGATCTCCGCAACCTAAATGTTTAAAGTTCAGTTAAGCAGTTAAGGGGTAAGAGGGCTCTGAGGGGACTCTCCTCTATTGATTATGTGTCAGCGCAGTGAGACTGGAGTTTAAATCACACGCACACAAAGTGCTAAGAGCCCTCAGTCAAAGGCAGCAAGCAGCAATGCTCTTTATCATTGTCTCACTCACTTATATCTTTCTCAGAGAGAAACACACACACACACACACACACACACACACACACACACACGTAGGCCTATTTATTACCCCAGTTATGTGTTAGATTTATTTCAGGCTGCCCCATACACAGCTCAGCCGTCTGCAGGTTATGGGGGTTTCAGCACTAATGCAGTCCTAATGAATACAGCATATCTACTGTTAGAGACCGGTGAATATTCATTACTAGTCATGGATGTGAAGATGAGGCCGGAGCCATAGGGGCCAAGGCCCTCGTCTGTGCCGACAGAGGAAGAATGTGGGGTATGAAGCGCGGCTCCTTAAGCAAAGGTCAAAAGGATTATTGTCATCACCGCCATTTATCACGCATAGGAAACCTCTTCATAGGAAGAGTCTGTTAGTCCATATAGTTTGCAAATTGCCCATGTTTTACCTGTTCCTTCCTCTTCTCTCAATGCCTGACTTTCTGCTTTTACCTCCTCCAGAGGTTACCATCAAGGCCTTGAAGGAAAAGATCCGAGAGTACGAGCAGTCTCTGAAGAATCAAGCTGAGAACCTGGCCCAAGAGAAGCAGCTCCAGCTACACAACGACTATGCAGAGAAGGAGAGGTACAACTTTGTGTGTGCGCTACAGTAGAGGTGTTTCAAGCCATAACATTTTGCTATGTCAAACCTTTGGGTCATTGTGCCCTCAGACTGAACGGCTGTGATCCTAATCTTTGAATGATAGATTTAAGATGTCTGCCTCTTTTCAGCACAGCTATTCACGACTTAATTATATCTGTTGAGCTAATAGTCCTTGTTTAGTTTTTTTCTCCGTTATCAGTTTAATCAACAAATTTCTGCTTATTGCTTCCCTGGCATTGCCTTTCCTTTAACAGGAGAATGCAGGACTGGAAAATGTATAAAAGACAAAGCCAGCATTTTTGTCATGTGGGTGCTTGCCTTTCTTGTCTTGATGGGAATCAACACCCCAGACTCCTATTTTCTGTCTTTACCACAATATCTTTCAGCGTTTTTTGTTCAGAATAATTGCCACCACAGACATATCTGTGTCTGAAAATATACGACAACTAAATGAAACCCAGAAAATTACTATATAATGTCAAAAAGTATGCTTCAATGTCACTTTATTTTGATACAAAGTAATTCATTTTGATTTAATAGGTTACTTCCTTTCCAAACCTATTTTCAAGGCATTTTGAAGTGTGTGTGGTTTTCAGATACACAGGAAGCCTGTGGCAGTAATAAATACGCTCAAAATTGCTGCCAGATATTTAAGGAACATAAAAAACAACAATGCTGACTACTGAATTGATGTATTAACTCTTGCAAAGACTTGAATGAGTCACTCTGATACGGTCCTTTCCCAGGATAGAGCCCATTCAACATAAAGATGCAGCCAGCTATAATATTGTTTCATTTAAAAACAGTCCTGGTCTCCTTTCCTCTAATTTGATACTGGCCAGTTTGAATTATCATGTGAATCCATCTGAGGTTAATTTTTTTTTTTCAAATGCAGTCGGAGAATTGATCTGTCCACCTTAAACGTAGTTATCTTGGATAACTATGTGCTCCTATTTTAAATTAAAGGGATAAATAAACATGTGAAAGAGAAATGATGAGCATTCATACAAAAAGCTAGTGCAGCCTCGGGGCTTAAAGAGACGGCACATTTTCACTGAGGGTGAGCAGGCGTTAAAAACTGTGAAGGATGTATCAAATCAGAAAATTAAGCAATACCAAAACCTTTAAAACCAATAGAAAAGTTAATACAGTCAGTCATAGACAAGCAGGTTAATGTGCAGTTATTAGTGTTAAACCACCCTCCACCATGCAGAAATAATAATGATATATTAACAGCTGTAATACTAAGAAACAAAAAAACATGGTAGGCTACACAGGTTCTTTTAAAGGAAGTTAAAAAAGCAAAGTGGAAGATATTCCACTGTTTTTTTCACTCCGTCACTTTATTTCTTTACACGTGAATTGACTTCCTGTGTGGTTGTTGAGGATTTAGCAGTATTATTCTGATACTGTCTGTTTGCAATCCATTTTCATCAACTGTATGTGCATATAGGTTATCGAAAGGTCTTATATCATTGTCACAGTTTTTCTCCAGAAAAATTCTCAGCAGTTTAGATTGCTTACTTTCAGTTGCATCATATACTCCTTTTAAAAGTAAGAAGCACTGCCAACAAATGCTACTGATTTGCTCTTTCACACTCCGTACATTCAATCATACCCTAAATCTTTCTCAGTGATCATGTTGATCAAATCGGCCACATTAAGCTGATTCATAAGATCCCTGTTTATTAAATGTATGTTACAGAGCTCATATTTTCCCTCGTGTCAATCATCTTGTTTTGCCGTGAAGCCGCATTAAAGCTCGTCGCCTCTTTCAGACGTACAGCAGAAGATCAATTGTCCGACTGTATTTCCTTTACGTCAGTGTTTTATAGGCCCCTTCCTGTCTGCAGAGGGCTGACTTCCTGTGTCTGAGAGCGGCAGTAAATGGATGGCACCTCTGATGCATTTTATCCTGCAAGGAGTGAGGGAAGGAGGGAGAGAGAGAGATGAAAGGATGAAGTAGAGGGCAGAAAAATAGAGATGACAGGAGAGACAGATTGGCGGAGAAGGGGGGCATCAAAGAGTGCCATAAAGACCGTCTTTGTGCTAGATTATTGATGTTTTTACACGCAGTGGCAATTTCTCAGCAGAGCTCTCAGCAGAGCCAAACTTTTTAAATGCTAAGAATGAATCTATTTTATCCTGGTGGTTTCTGACGCCACCTCTCTCTCTCTCTCTCTCTCTCTCTCTCTCTCTCTCTCTCTCTCTCTCTCTCTCTCTCTCTCTCTCTCTCTCACTCTCTCTCTCTCTCTCTCTCTCTCTCTCTCACTCACTCACTCACTCACTCACTCACTCACTCACTCACTCACTCACTCACTCTCTCTCTCTCTCTCTCCTCTCTCTCTCTCTCTCTCTCTCTCTCTCTCTCTCTCTCTCTCTCTCTCCTCTCTCTCTCTCTCTCTCTCTCCCCCCCCCCCCCCCCCGGGTGCAGGGTGCCCCAGTGGCCAGACATTCCTGCCTATAGGGCTGCTTAATGAGGAGTGGGTTGTGTTGGGAGGATTTTAGTGGGGAAAACACTTCAGAAATGGTGGGAAAATAGAGAAATAGTTGAAGTTGCCACAAAGTGTGAGCCCAAGATTTACTGACTCAGTATCTCTATTTGTGACTTTCTGCTCCCGGCTTTTCTTTTTCTTCCCTTCTGTCTGCCCTCTTTAGGAAACTCCAGGAGAACCAGGACTCCATGTCCTCACGGTTGGAAGAGGCCGAACACAAGGCCCAGTCCCTACAGACAGGGTACCAGTCTGCTCAGTCTTCACAGACCCGAGTACAGTTTCAACCAGCCCAGATAAAATGGCTACCATAGAACTGAACTTTGAGGTAGTGCTGGCTTTAAATCCTCTGAAAAGTTACATCCCCAGTGAAGTTTAACACCTAATCTGCTTCATCTGGACTGGGTGGGTGTGGTTTTATCAGATTGACAGTGGCCTAGCAACAAAAGAAAACAACTCCACCATTGTCGCTTCAGACCAGCGAGAAAAGAACAGGCAACACCACAAATACATAAATCTCTCACGTGAAATAACCACACAGTTTTTCTTTGTGTGTAAAAATCGTAGTAAGAAGCTGTTAAGAAATATGTTTTCAGTGCCTTTTAATTAAAAAGTATTGTTCATACTTGGATACAAGCTCTTCATTTGAAAGCTAACTTGTAAGAGTGGAATTCACAATTGATTCTTTTATTGTGTTTTACAGCACTTGAAACAACTCAGGCCGAACTCTTTGATTTGAAGACCAAGTATGACGAGGAATCTACAGCAAAGTATGTGGTGTGTGTGTGTGTGTGTGTGTGTGTGTGTGTGTGGTGTGTGTGTGTGTGTGTGTGTGTGTGTGTGTGTGTGTGTGTGTGTGTGTGTGTGTGTGTGTGTGTGTGTGTGTGTGTGTGTGTGTGAGAGACTTCTTCCCCTCTGGCTCCTCCATAGTCTGTTCCTGACATAATCATCCTGTTTAGTGAATCTCCTTGCCTGGAAACTCCCCCCCTTCTCTCCCAAACAGCTGGATTGTCTCCCGCAACGCTCAGCGGCCTTCATATCCCAGCATTACCCACGCACTGTAGATACTGACGGGGGTTGTAATGCGTTGTGCAGCCACGGCAAGCACCAAAATAGAGATTTTTTTTTTTTTTTTAAAGCGCTCTCTGATTCATCAGGGGTAGCGACGGAGAAGAGAGGCTGGTGAAGGGTCACTGAGATCTCTGACTAAAAGCCACACGGGCTTCTAAAAGGACCTGTAAGATAAGGTGGCTTCAGTTACTTGAGCTGTGGGTATCTATCATTATCGATCTTATAGCAGTGGCGAGGATGAGAACAGAAGCTTTTCCATGTCAGCACTCCTCACTGTAAAGTGGCACTTTATGACATTCCCACTCTGTGCTCCCTCAGGGGTTAGTACGAGAAAACCAAACCAGCATTCACAAAGTTTCAAATTCTAAGAAGAACAACAAAGCCTTTCATGGTGTTTTATTGGGTAATTGGTATACTGCAACAAAAAAAACAGGTCGCACTTTCCTTGAAACATTAACTCTTTCTTTAAATTCAGGGCAGTTTATAAAATAGTCAAGGGCGTCCTGTGTGCGCCCTGCACACAAAGTACGGAAGAGAATCAACTTGGCTTTTAAGGTCCCCCCTCCACCCCCACCCCATTTGCCATGCCCCGAACTCACAGTGTCTCTCCATTAACAGAGTTGTTAAATTGATTGGCTGTTAAAAACAGATCGATTCCCCTTCTTCTCTTCCTCACAATACCCCCCCCCACACACACACACTCCTTTTCTACCTCCCTCACTCCCACACTATGTCTTTTATCTCCTGCATTGTCCGTTTGTGAATGTAAGAGGAAAGGCGACAGGGAGATATTGCATGCAGTATTATGACACTAATCAATAGGTTTCAGAGTCTATCAGAATTACCCCCCCCCCCCCATGACCAAACTGCATCGCTCCTCTGCATTCTCTCATTTCTTTACACTTCCCTTTTTTCTGTCCTTGTCTGTTCCTTTTATGTCAGAAGAAAACACATTTTGAAAAGACACGTATAGTAGGCCCCATTTGCTTACAGAAGCTAATAAACACATGTCGGCCCACATCCACACACACACACACACACACACACACACACACACACACACACACACACACACATACATACAAACACTCACTCACTCACTCACTCGTGAGCCTGAGGCAGTCAGGGTCCTTGACTATGTGGCGTGCTGTGATCTGAAATTTTAATGCAACGCTTTAAAGCACACACAAACCCTCTCTAACCCTGCACCCTCCCAGTCCTTGGAGTCCTTCCCCCGTTTACTGCTTGGCTGAGCAAATCGCCAGTGTTTGGCTGAACACAACTTTTAACCCATTGACTGCATATATTTTGGCCCTGCAAAACCCAAACGCCATACATATCATGCACGTTTTCCACACACACACACACACACACACACACACACACACACACACACACACACACACACACACACACAGACACTTGCTCTAAACTTTCCACTAAGGAGGACATTGCGTGACAAGTCCCCCATCCTCTTGCTGCATTCGGGTAATCTGCCTTTTAAAATACACTCCCTGAGAATTTGGTCGATGTTGCGGTGCCCGGAGTGTGTGAGCTTCAGCGGAAGGCGGGCCTGCAGATGTAGCGTAGCCCCCTGTCTGTGTTGGTGCTGTGAGGGTCTGGCTGGCTGCGTTTTACCCGTTTAGTCCCTGTTAAAGATTAATGATATATTGATCCCCAGCCCCACAGGATTGTGTGTGTGTGTGTGTGTGTGTGTGTGTGTGTGTGTGTGTGTGTGTGTGTGTGTGTGTGTGTGTGTGTGTGTGTGTGTGTGTGTGTGTGTGTGTGTGTGTGTGTGTGTGTGTGTGTGTGTGTGTGTGCGTGCGTGCGCATGCTCCTCTGTGTGGCTTTATCTGCGTATAAAGGCTTGATACCATTTTGGGAAAACCATTTAATTGCTGATAATTAGGAAAGAAAAGCCTATTCACTGTTGCCTGTGTCCGTCTCAAGTACACACACAAACACAAAATGGCGCACAACGTACACACACACACACACACACACACACACACACACTCTTGCAGTAGCTTCTTTTTAAGCCGCCTTGAAATCCCCAAGGTAACACGCTGTGAAAACGCAATGTGGAGAAAGCCGAGGAAAGAAAAGGAATGGAGTGATGAAAGCTAGAGGGCAAAAAGCGAGTCAGGGGCTGGAGGCTACGGCGAGGAAGAGGGGATAAGAGTGTGATAGAGGAGGGAAATGAAAATCTAAATCAGGAGAATATCCTGCTGGCACCCGAGGACAGAGGCCGAGGAAGAGAGGGCGAACGACCAAAGAGGGGAGGTGGAAGGGGAAGAAGAAAAAAAAAAGAGATGAAAGGAAGAAAAAGTGGAGGGCAATGGGAAGCGAACGGGTTGAGGGGGAAAAGGATAGAGTCAGGCAGAGGGTGGAAAAGAAAAGGAGCGTTTGAGTGAGGAGCAAGAGAGAGAAGATGATAAGAGATGAAAAGGCCTGTCTGAGATGGAGGAAGTACAGTAGGGGCTTAGAGGCTTGTTTCAGAAGTCCTACAGTACTCACTGATGTCACTTGTGCACCCATTGGCTTTCACGGTACAAAAGAGAGAGAGAGAGAGAGAGAGAGAGAGAGAGTGTGTGTGTGTGTGTGTGTGTGTGTGTGTGTGTGTGAGAGAGAGAGTGATTTTTCTAGTGCAGCTGTGCACGCACTCTATAGCTCCTCCCTGTGGCTGCTGTATGGAGCTTTGTAGGTATGTTTTTGGTGGCCTAAAATTAGGATTTACCATTGCAAAGGACCCTCCCTTTACTGTTCAGTGTTTGATGAATTAATTCCAGCGGGTGCATCGGCTGGCCGTGGACAGTTCTGCCCTGCCCAGCGATGACTGACTGTATCAGGATATGCAGAAAATCCCTTCCCTGTGATCTGCTTTGGCCCTCAGCCTCTAGCTTTGCCTTTATAATTCCCAAATACAGCCAAATCCAAAGGTTATTTAAGAAGACTTTGTGCATCTGTACTTTGATTAAATGATCACATTTGGAGCAGGAGCAGCGGCGTATTTGGGTTGCATTACTACCCATAAATGCTCTCCATTACAAGCTTTTCTGGCTTGTTGGCTCTCTGACCTTACATGTGTGTGTGCCGGAGTGCGAATGAGTGCGCACGTGGGTCCTGCACACTATAGCTTAAGACAGGATAAAAGCTATTGAGGTAGTGTACTATTATGTTGCTTAAATGCATACTAGATCCTTTTAACTGTTGGGGAAAGAATAAAAGCGGAGAGTGAAAAGCTCTCCCACCCACATCTGATTCTTTTTTGCTGCATTGCCTGTAGCACAATGTTGACCTAATATCAACTGTGTCTGTTTTGTTAAACACATTCAAATCAGTAGTGCTCAAGCCTATGGGACACAACACTGTTTCTCATACTGTGACACACAAATACAAAAGCTGCATGGGTTATTGGGTTCACTATCAAAAGATCGCAGTGAAATCAAAAGGTCTTAATGGACTCGGCAGTGCACATATGTGCTCACGTCGTTGCACTCAATGCCGCCCATGTATTCTTATCAGCTAGTAATGTCTTAACTAAACATGCATATACATACACTGTGTCTTTGAACATTTTCATGCATTTGTTTATTGTAACTTCCTCATACGGCAAAATGTCTTTTAGACGTGCTCGCAAGTACACACAGACGACTCATTAACAGAGAGGGAAATCATATTCAAGTAATTATTTAGGTTTATTACCTATAATTTTCCACAAAGTCTTACAGAAATTTACACTCATTGTGTGTCTGTGTTCGGTGTTGTTTCGTCCTTGTCCTCAAAGTTCCCTCCGCATCTCTGTCCTTGTTTGCAGGAAAGTGACAGGTATTCACGTCGCTCATGAAACAGTGTTATTAAGATATTTTCCCAAAGTTCAAAAAGATGTGGTATTACGGGGATGTATTCCTGCTGCCTGACCTCCAGCAAGTGAGAGGTGAACCATGGCCTCCATCCAGACCATTAGTCAGACACAATCACACAGCTTCATAGCAGATTAGTCTGCTGTATTAGGACTTAGAGCTCTATTAATGTAATCCCTCTGTTTTAGTGTGGCCTGGGTTTAGGGGCTTACATGTGCACACCCACACACAGACACGCACACATACACACACACACACGACTAAATACATGTATGCATGCACACATACAAGCTGTTTGGGTTATGGAGTTCACAATCAATGGATTAAGGTGAAATTTAGACAGTAGCTTAATGGAAACAGAACCGGCATTCTCTAAATGTGTTCTCTCTGAACAATGCCACACACACACACACACGTGACATGTGCAGAGTGTACTCTTCTTTCTGGGATTCGTCTATCCATTTATCAATTCCTTTGTTTTTATCTGTGTGCTGTATTTCTGTGAGTCTCTTATATGCACCGTCACGCCCTCTGTAGTAACAGTAAATGTCTTTCTCAGGGCCGATGAGATTGAGATGGTGATGACCGACCTGGAAAGAGCCAATCAGGTAACCCGCTCAACATTCACTTAACGTATTTAACACAGCATTGTCCAAATTATCCATCACACCAGAGTTTTATTATTGAAATACAGAGAAAGCAACGGAGTTATTAAACTGAAATAGTTAAAATAAAAATATGGCCAGTAGGAGAAAAATTTGTTCTGAAGCAAGTACATGTTATTTAAAGGATCCAGTCTAGTGATATTCTGTATTTTTCCTCCTGTCAACAAATGTCATGAAAAGACAGAAACCAACAATGAATTTATTTTACTTGTAAGTATAGTCTCCGTTGACAAAACGTGATCGCTTATTGTTCTGTGCCCTCAAGCTCCATTGTCGTCCAAAAACTGTTAAAAACAAATCTGTGAGCCACAGAGTTGTTCTGGGTGACATGTTGCATCATTATGTAAACTATAGGCTCTGTATTACGTTTTTAGTTGATTCCATGTACACCATCCTGCTGCCGTAGATATTCACTAGAGCACCAAATGTGTATTCATCCGCGGCTGGAAATAGTCCCCAATAGGAGCACTATTTACTCCTGTTTGAGTAACATTTGCTAAAAACTACAGTGCCCAGCTGTTTTAGGAGATATTTATAATTTTTCTATATCCTTGACCCCATTTTTAAATAAAGATTTACATCTTAAGGAACAATCGTGCTTGTAGCTTGAGGCGGGGAAGGTTCGAAAGTATTGAGGGAAGACCAAAACCAGCAATGTGTTCCTGTTGGCTTTGGTCTTTTGGGGATTTTGTTAAGAATACCAAAAACATAGAACATCACCAGTCTTATCCTTTAAAATATAAATGTTCTTATGTTCAGTAACCATGAAATGTGGCTTACATTAACACATAATGACTTTGCATATCACTGTGAGGGCAGCTGTTTGTTTTACATGATTATTACACACCTACTAAACCCATCCAGCTGAAATAAGCCCCCTAGCGCGTCCTCTGCCCTTGTGTTGTAAATATTTTTTTGGTATCTGTTAATGTCATTGTTGTTAACTTTCATTATTAGCCCAAGAGTATGATTTGTGGCTAAAGGGGTAGCATAGGCATGTAATGTTAATATTAGCCTAAAGGTTAGCGCTCCAACTATAATGCCACATACACTATTCACACTTCTGATTTGAGGTTTACAGAGGATGACAGCATGGCCTCCAGCTCAGTCACAGACTTTTTATACGCTTTTATATGGAGAAAATGGAAAACAGGATTTTTTTCTCTCGCGACTAGCAGTCCAAGTCCCACCCAGTCAATAACAGCTCTCAATATGGTTGCAATTAGAAACACTGTGGAATCGGCTCCCTGTAACTCCTAATGATGGCAAGTTGGCCAGTGTTGCAAATGATTCCCAACTACAGCATGGCAATTTGGCCATAAATACAAGGCAGCCGGTATCATCTTAATTATCTTATTTTAATTTAAATTTAGGAAGAATCCACCCTCTGCCATCATCCTACACTTACTTTGCATTCTCTCTGCCCTCCTCCACTCTGTAGTATATGTTGTAGTCGTACACTCTGCTTAAAAGTGATCTAGCTGCAGAAAAACATTGAGATAATTATGGGTGCTGTCCCATCCCCAACAACAACAGCCTCCTTAGTTGCTGCCAACAGGAAGAACTTACTCACTTACTATTCTCTTGTCTTCCTGCTCTCTCCATCCACACGTATGAAGTAGATTTTCAACTGTTCTGTGATGCTAGTGCAAAATTGACACCAATTAAGGGAACGTGTACGCCAAGTAAATTACACTTAGCATTGAATTAGAACATTAGATCGATCATGTTTGACAATGTTTGAATCTCCACTTGTTGATTTTTCTTTTCAACTTTTCCTCTTCTCCTTCCAGCGAGCAGAGTCAGCTCAGAGAGAGACGGAGTCGCTCAGGGAGCAGCTGTCCTTGAGTAACCAGTCCCAGCAGCTCGGCAGCCCGGCCGAGGCCGACACCGACGCGGTAACACAATTCACTGCTACGCTGATTTACTGCACGGCTGACAAAGCCGTATTGATAGGCTAAAGATCAGCTCGGCCTTTTTATGCCCGAGGTGATCAGCTGATTAAAGCTTCAATTTATGGATCGCTGTAGTCACCGATCTTAGAGGTCTGGTATTGCAGTCACCCACAATGCATCGATTTATTCAAAAGAAAGGTCGCCAAGGTGGCAATAAGTGATCGATCGTATTGATTAATGGATTTATTTGACCCGTTTAACAGCCTGCAGAGGTGAGACTTAGTGAGAGACTGACTGCCACACCAAAGTATCTGCTTCATTGATCCCTGAGTGTTGGGTAGTTGTGATTGGTTGATTCATTACCTCTGTTTATTGATCTAAGGGAGGAGGCCTAAACGATAATCGGTACATTGATAAGCTTCTGTCTGATTTCTTTAGTGATTCATTGAAAATGATCTGAAAGCAGGACTTTGTATGGGTGGTTTTATGAATATGTGTGTAGGTTTTATTTTGCTCATTAGATTAAACTACTGTCCTATTCGACCTTAGGAGCAGCAGACGGAGGTGGCATCCCACTCAAGTCTGGAGGCGGAGCTCAGGGCCAAAGAGAGGGAGACCGCCCAGCTGGTGGAGGACGTCCAGAGACTGCAGGCCAGCCTGACCAAACTCAGAGAGACTACCAGCTCCCAGATCGCACAGCTGGAGCAGCAGCTCAGCAGCAAGACTGCCATTCTCAAGGTACCAACAGAACACAAATCTGCAGATTTTTGTTTTTAATTAGATAAATGTTCCATTATCTAGAGTTAAGTCACTGAAATACGTACATGACATATAAAGATCCAACGATTGCTTTTCATTATTAAAATTCATTATCATGTCATTTCATCTCTTAATCTACAGGAACTGGAGGAGAAATTGCAGAAGCAAGCTGACTATGAGGAGGTGAAAAAGGAGTTGAGGTGAGGAGCAGACACAGTAGTGTGTGTGTGTGTGTGTGTGTGTGTGTGTGTGTGTGTGTGTGTGTGTGTGTGTGTGTGTGTGTGTGTGTGTGTGTGTGTGTCCAGCACAGATCTATTTATTGCATGCGTTTGATGTCTTTAACAGTGTTAAACAAGATGCGCGTCGTCATTTAAAATGTGTAACTCAATTGAGTGCGCTTATGAAGGTGAAGCTTGTATGTCTGTAGCTTTATATGTTGTATCTTTTGCTCTCTGCCATTCTATCTTTTCTTGATCCTTTAAAGAGACAGAAATAGAAAAGCTTGCATACTACACAGCAGATTTTTGTAGGGGGTTCATATAGATTTTTCACTCTGTCTCTCTCTCCCCTCAGTATCCTCAAGTCTATGGAGTTTGGAACATCTGACTCTGTGCAGGTAAAAGTGGCAGTTGCACATTATGTTGCAGTGAAGTAATTCAGTTTTTGATAAAACAATAACATACATTTGAAGGGAGAGGCTGGAGCCAGGTGATTTTTTAAATGTCTCATTTTGATATCTGTTCCCCTCCATCAGGACTCATCCAAACCTCTGGAGGTGCTGTTGCTGGAGAGGAACCGCAGTCTTCAGTCTGAGAGCGCCGTTCTGCGCATTGCCAACACTGAACTCAGCGGTAAGTCTGCCCAAATGTAAGGTTATAGTAATGGCTGGGTTCATCAACACTGGCCAGGCTGCGTTCGCACAAAAACCTTCCCTCAGACCAGCAAAAATGAGAGAATGCTGACAGAAGTGGAGTCCAGTGTTCATCGGAGCTTAGATGAGGGTTCAGCTGCAGGTAAGGAAGCCTATGAAGCATCAGGTTAGCGCATACATACTGTATGTATGACAACAGATTATTTTTCTCTGAGAATACTTAACCATTTATTAATGTTTTGGGAATTATTTACAATATTGGGTCCACACAATATGGAGAAAAAAAAAAAAAAGCAAAACTTTTTCATGGTACAGAAATGTTTTTTCTTAAGTCCCACACATGACGGAGAAGAAGAAAATGCATGTCTTTGAATACCGCAGCAGGAGGTCAACCTGAATAGTTTCAAAGATGCAGTACACAAAAACGAGGACATCATACTCTCGCCCCGACATCAAGAGTCTTGCCCTCTGCAACAGTGTTTATGGGTTTGAAATGTCATGGCTTTGGGCTTGAATAGTTGAATAGCTTTGAATTGATTAACATTCACAGTAAGGGGAGCTTACTGTCTTACCCAATCATGTTACCGTCTCAGTGGTTATGCATTAGAATAATATTTCTTTTAGCGCTTCCATCATGATGGATTCTAGTAGTTGCAAGACTGAGGAAATATAGTTTTATATCTGTTTGTTTTGGTGAATGTATAAATGTAATCAGTCTATCTATTCTGGAAGTTAGAGTCAGAGTCAGCAGAGCTGTACAGTCTCTGTTCTTTGGTGACGTGCATCTGTTTTATGTTCAGCCATAAAAAATGTTTTTCAATTCAGTTTTATTGCTCCATTTTTTTTCCTGAATGTATTTTTTATGAACTAAAGACTCTGTTACTGCCTCTACGATGGAATAATTCAGTGTTTAGGAACATGGCGCTGTAGCATGGAAGAGGACTCACATGGTGTATTGGCTATCTAAGGATCATTTTACCCTGTCCAGTTACTTCCACTTTGCCTGTGAGAGAGAGTGAGAGAGGGAGGCTGAGCCCTGGGCCAAGCTAATCTGCCTAAGTGGCACAGTGTCCATTGTTTTTTTTTGTCCTTTTTTTCTTCCAGGCTGTGGCTTACAAGAAAGGTTGAAATCACAAATGCATGGGCACTTTGTCTGGGGGGGTTTGCAAAAAAGGAAACAAAGTTCACTAATTTGGAAAAGAATTGATAAAGATAACTTTCAACTTTTGTTATTTTTTTCTCTCTCTTTTTGGAACCCCTTTTTTGTTGACTCCCCCATAATGCATGGTGTGTTTGACCTTTCTTGTAGGGTCAGCCAGGCGAAAAGGGACAGAAGAGTCCACACCGAAGGAGGAGACCGTGCCCGGCGACTCCTCTTCCTCGCCCCCTCCCCCCCCTCCCTCTCTTCCTTCCTCCTCCCAGCACCCCCTGTCTCGCACTCATACGGACCCCCTCCACACTGCCACCACCACCACCACCAACACCACCAGCGGCGAAACGCACCCTTTCAGTCCTACGGGCATTGGACAGGACTTCTACTCGCCCGTGTTCCCTCTGGTGGGTGGTAAGATGGCTTTGAACTCCCTGATCCAGCGGCAGCTGCTTCAAACCTTCTACTCCAAAGCCTTGCAGGAGTCGTCTGGAATCCCCAGTGGGGCTCTGCTGTTCACCCCCTTCACTCCAACCCTCAGCTCTATCCCTACCTCCACCCCTGGCTCTGGGTCAGCTGCCATCCCTCTGGCAGCCAGCAGCCCCCAGCCTCCTCCCGCCAGCCCAGACATGGCTCCTGTTAATGGGAGCAGCACCGCTGGCAGTGCCCCATCCCCATCGCCCAGCCACTCTGACGCTACCACGGGAAGTATTTTGGACGGGGAAGACATGGACACGGCAGAGATAGCCCGACAGGTGAAAGAGCAGCTGATAAAGCACAACATTGGCCAGCGTGTGTTTGGCCACTACGTGCTGGGACTGTCCCAGGGTTCGGTCAGTGAGATCCTGGCCAGACCAAAGCCGTGGAACAAGCTAACGATTCGGGGGAAGGAGCCTTTCCACAAGATGAGGCAGTTCCTTGCCGATGAGCAGAACATCCTTGCACTGCGCAGCATCCAGGGACGGCAAAGGGGTGAGGCTGTGTGTCTTTAATGTTTCTGTGTGTGTGTGTGTGTGTGTGTGTGTGTGTGTGTGTGTGTGTGTGTGTGTGTGTGTGTGTGTGTGTGTGTGTGTGTGTGTGTGTGTGTGTGTGTGTACAGCCCTGCACAGAGCCATTGATTAGCTTGTCAATATGGACTAGCTTTTTCTTTTTCTTTCTCTTTCCTTACTCCCATCCCGTGCCACACCTGTGTGTTTTGACTGAGTTCGTAATCACACACTGATCCCAAGAGGCTCTCCCAGCTATCGTGGTCAATACAGAAACCTTTCACACATCAATAGTATTGATCGGTGGGAACGAGGAAGGCAGGGGTACTGTTAACTACGGGTAGATTCGATTCGCCTGGGCCTGCTTTTGTTAACGCACCAGGACATTTTTGATTGAAGGTGGTCTCAGTGGTACACCTAAATATAACCACCCTAGTCCTAGGCAAAGTGTGTGTTAATAATATGGCTGCAGTTAGTATTCCCCTGTTAGAAACTTTCTATTAAATAATTTATCCTTCGCTACAAGTAGTGGTTTAATATTCCTGTCAGAGGTAGAAGTTTGATTCCTTCTGGGGCCACAGATGGCGAAAATCAATGCATTTACGGTACTATAATGTGCACTGGATGGAAGTATCCACACATTTCATGTATTTGCAGAGTAGTGCACCGTAAAGTCTAGCTGTAAAAGAAAAAACAACAACACACAAGTGCTGTAACATAGTGTGTGGTATATTGTTTTTAACAGAGGGCTCAGGCCAGCCCCAGCTTAGCCGAGTGTTACAGGATGTTCCGAAGCGGAGAGCCCTCTCCAATACAGCTTCACACACAGGTCTGTCCCCTTCACACACGGAGATGTTAGCACGTTCTGTCTGTGTGGCATGTTTGTGTTGGAGTGAACTGTATCGATGGTGTGTGTGTGTGTGTGTGTGTGTGTGTGTGTGTGTGTGTGTGTGTGTGTGTGCGTGTGCGTGTGCGTGTGTGTGTGTGAGAGAGCGCGTGTGAGTTGCCGTTTATTAACTTGCGGGCAGGCATAGAGATATACATGTGCCTTGAAGGTAACCACACAATTGCAGTGACTTGCGTCAAATGAGAAGCCAGCATGTGTATTTAGGGATTTTATTGGTAGTTGTTATTCTGTGGGGAGCGTTTACTGTACGAACCCTGTAGCACGTGTGCATGTGTGGGCTCCAAAGGGACCCGAGAAATAATGACAATCCCTCCAGTGTAGTTGCCTTGTAGCTCAGTGGTGGGAATGTTGTTCTTTGTGCTGTGCTATGGTGTAATTATCATTTATTTTTTTCGTTCTCTTTACTTGACTACTCTGTAGTTGGTTATCTCTGCGTCTTAACCTGACACGATTTTTCATCTCCTCCCTTTCCCTCTTCCTCTCCTTCCAGGTAACATTACTGCCCGCGTCCGCACCCCGGAGGCGGGTTCAGATGAGGCTATCAAGTCCATTCTGGAGCAGGCCAAAAGAGAGCTGCAGGTGCAGAAAGCTGGTGAGTCGTGGTTTTCTTCTCAGGATTTAAGACAATACATTGTGGCTGTGAGTGTTTGTCGCTGTGTCTCACGATGACCCTGTTTTTTTCTTTTCCTTCCTCAACAGACTTGTCCCATGCTCAACCCTCATATACAGGACTGAAAGGAGGGGGCGGAGGCGGAGGGGGCGGCGGATCAGACGAGGCTATCCGCTCCATCCTAGAGCAAGCTCGCAGAGAGATGGAGGCCCAACAGACTGCACTGGAGCCCATCCTCAAGGCCTCATCTTCGTCTTCCTCCTTTGCATCACTATCTCAGAGGGACTTCCTGAACTCCTCGCTCACCGCTCCCCTGCCCCCTTACAACCCCCTGGCACTCTCCCTCAAGAAGCCTCCCAGCTCCCTCTTGTCCTCCCCCTCATCCCCGTCTCCAATCCTGGACTTCAGCTCCAGCGTGAAGAGAGAGGGCAGGGCTTCTTTGGGGATTGACATGTCCGTTGACGGAGTTCACAGGCTGGGTCGGAGCTCTGAGGGGTCGGCCCGCTCTGGAAGTTCAGGAGGAGTGGGTTATTGGAGGGAGCAGTGGTGGAGCAACATGCATACAGACCCTCGCAGGGCCATATCCAGCCAGACAGGAGAGGACAACTACAGCCAGGAGGACTCCAAAGAGGTAAGGCGAGAAAAAGGAAAAAACTTGTTTGTTTGTATGTGCTTTTTCTACCCAACTGTTTTTATTGCTCTGCTTTTACTGTACGGTGGTTGCATGTCTCAGCCATTCTCTGTCTTTGTGTTTCAGGGAATATTGACTGACAGTCTGTCTCGACACAAACCGTGGAACAAGTTGAACCAGAGGAGCAGAGAGCCATACCTCCGCATGCAGCCGTGGCTCAATGGAGACCAGGGGCAAAACACACACTTACAGCAATCTCAGAACCAAGGTAAACAAATCACATACACACATACACACATACACACACACACACACACACACACACACACACACACACACACACACAAGCACATATAGTATATGGATTCACACAACCAGGCTCTTTGGGCTAGAGCATTACTCTGAAAGCCTGATTAGAGCTAGTGGCTAGTTGTTACTGTCAGTCTGTCACTCACACAATCCCCCCTCCTCCCCCCACTTCCACCCTCCCTCCCTTCTCCTCCCACCATCCCCCCATCCTCAGTGCTGTGGCAGTGTCAGCCAGCAAGCTGCTGGTTTGTCATGTCATAGACAAGTTAGTGTTGCAGCGCCAGATGGCAGCTCTGTGTGTGTGTGTGTGTGTGTGTGTGTGTGTGTGTGTGTGTGTGTGTGTGTGTGTGTGTGTGTGTGTGTGTGTGTGTGTGTGTGTGTGTGTGTGTGTGTGTGTGTGTGTGTGTGTGTGTGCGTGCGTGCGTGCGTGCGTGCGTGCGTGCGTGCGTGCGTGCGTGCGTCTCTTTCTCTCTGGGGGTGTAAACAGCAGCTAATGTACACTGACAGCTCCTCATGACTGCTCTCTTCCAGCCTGCTGAGCTGCACAGCAGTACTACACAGACAGAGACAGGGAGATGAAGGAATAGGCGGAGGAAGCCAAAAAAGCTTCAAACTGAAAACTTAAGCACCTTTGCTGTTTGTTTAACAGGAATTAAATTAGTTGATGTGGTATGACTGAAGTCCCTCCCAAACCCAGCAGGGAGAGGGGATGAAACTGTGTTTTCTTACATGGTAACATGTCTCCTAACCTGTGTGATATTTCTCACCCTGTCTGTTCTCCTCAAGCAGAGGGTACTCCCAAGACATCCGCAAGCTGCAGCCCTGCTCCAGAGTCCCCCCTCAGTTCAGCTGAGGAGTCTGTCAACGGTCTCACCGGGGATCCACTCGCTCCACACTCCTCCAGTCTCAAACTTGCGTCTGAGGATCCGTCAGGTGGGGAGTCACAGCCCGGCACCCCGCTGCCCGTTCCTGGTCATTCGGGTCTCAGCATCCAGGAAATGGTCGCAATGTCTCCTGAGCTTGATACTTACGCCATCACCAAGAAGGTTAAGGAGGTTCTGACTGATAATAACCTTGGTAAGAAACACAGGAGGTGCTGCCTGTGTGGTTTAGTTTTCCTTTTCCCCCTTCCCTCCTCAATGATGAGTTACTCAGCCTTTTTTAATCAGTTCTCTGAAATGACCGTTTCGTTTCCCCTCTCTTTTCGCCTATCCAGGCCAGCGTCTGTTTGGGGAGACTATCCTGGGTCTGACTCAGGGTTCCGTCTCAGACCTGCTGGCCAGGCCCAAACCCTGGCACAAGCTCAGCCTGAAGGGCAGAGAGCCCTTCGTCCGCATGCAGCTCTGGCTCCAGGACCCACACAGTGTGGAGAAACTCATGGACATGAAACGCCTGGAGAAGAAAGGTGTGTAGTGAAAGCTCAATGACGAGAACTAAATGCACACTTCATTTAGAGCCTCCCCAAATAATAAACAAAAGACCCTGACATCCTGAAATACATCCACAGAAAAAACACAAGCAGCAGCCTTTGAATTACACATGCACATCTGCACACACAATATCCTTTGTGCAGGACAGCAGAGCATGTTGTGCAGATCACAGTCATCTTGGTGTGATGTCAGTACCAATCAGGACTGCAGACATCACATACTGTATTAGATGTGACAGCTAGGGGACTGCCAGGGGCCTGCTTACTCACAGTCATCAGCACTCCTCTTCATCATCGTCATCATCATAATAATTACCAGTGTCTATAAGCTCGTATTTTTTATCATTTGTTAGCCCATAGCTCACTTTATCGCTCAATCATTCTTTATTGCCTTCTGTTTGCACAACGCGTATAAGAGCAAAACCAAGAGGCCTCGCCCTCGTTGCTGCTCAGAGTGACCCCTGATTGCCCACTTGAAGATCTCTCTGTGGAGATGGGATTGGCATGTTTGAACCTTTCAGTAGGCACAAGCATACGGGATCAGTTCACCCTCATTCTATATATCAATATAACCCTACGCACAAGGGCGAAAATACAAAAACTGACCATACACAAGTGCGTTTGGGGTTTGGACGCATGGGGGCTACTCTTCATTCAACTTTGTTTCAGATTATTGACCCCAAAGTAATGCATGCAAACAGCAATGGTGAACAGTCCTGGCCGACAGCAGAGCCCAGAGGAAAGACATGGACCTCGTCTAGAATAGCCATATTTGACCTCTCACCCTTGCGGTTCAAGCCTGCGAGGCAGCGCACAACTTTCCGAGTAGTCTAACCTTGCTCTGAGTGGTTTTTGCCTGCAACACTAATATATCTGGCAGTGTGTTTCGGGGGTTGAGGAAAATGTCAACCTCATGCAAAGCTGCCATGAGCTGTTCATTTTCAGCTGCTGGTGCCCCGAGTAGTGAGTGGTGCTGCTTGTTTGCTTTAAAATGGAAGAGATTTTTTTCATTGTTAGAGTTCCTTTGAAAGACAGTAGCACCACCTAGTGGCCGCTGAGAGGATGGCCGGATTAGTTTTTTAGAGCAGTGTCTGATGCATAATAGGTAACACAAAACATTTCCTGGTGGCATGCACTTGTCAAACATAGCACTGAAGTTAAAGAAAGAGTGACGGTTTAAATCATTTTTACTTAGAAAATTGGCACTTATTTATTTCTATAGAGTAGTCAGATAATTAACTAACTAATAACGAATTAATCTCTAGTTCAATCAGCTGATCAGCGTCTGTTTGGGGAGACTATCAAGATAGATGTACCTCACATGAAAATTGGTTGTCAGATTTCATGCTCTTCCACAAAGGTATCAGCCTCTGTTGACTACAGCACATAAAACAAAACAAATCTTAAATTGGTGATTCTAGATGAGATGTATGTTGATATTAATATTCCCCGTATTCATTCATCACTTATTTACTTTCAATGTATTTTCTTCCGTAATAACTTCCCTTCTCGTTTTTGTGTCCCTGTTCAGCTTACATGAAGAGGCGGCTGAGCTCCTTGAGTGACAACCATTCTGTGGACGTGGGTTTGGTGGGGCAGGACTACATCCAGGGCTCCCAGAGCCCGGGACAGCAGCACCTGAAGAAGGCCAGGGTAGTGTTGGGCCCAGAGGAGAAGGAGGCCCTGAAACGGGCCTACCAGGAGAAGCCCTATCCCTCCCCCAAAACCATTGAGGAGCTGGCCTCCCAGCTCAACCTGAAGACCAGTACTGTCATCAACTGGTTCCATAATTACAGGTCAGCATTTTGACAAAGAGACACACTTGAATACTGAGACATTGTGTTTGTGTCACAAGCTGTTCTTCAAAGGGCATTTGAGATCATTTCAGTAAATTCCATTTCCATATAAACACTGTATTTTTGTTGCTTGCAATTGTTTGTTTCATTGAATTTATAGGTTTGCACTTCATAATGCTGTCTGTGTAGAAGTGAATTTTCGTGTGTTATTGTATGATAGACTATGTTGTGTTGGTAAATACATGGGCGTTGTCTAAGGAAGGGCTTAAGTTCCTGCCCTGTTCTCATAAGTCAGTGCACTCATACAGTGTTTTGAGATCAGTCAAATGTAAGGTGTGTTGCGTCTGACTAATTGAATTTCAGGATTTGAGTATCGTGACTGAACTCGTGTGTTTCTACCAGGTCACGTATTCGGCGAGAGCTCTTCATAGAGGAGATCCAGGCAGCTGGAGGGTTGGGGCCTGGAAGCGAGGGGGGCTCCCCTTCCCTCCGCGGGTCCAAATCAGGAGAGGGGGACAGCTGTGATGGGACAGAATCTGAGGGCACAGTGGAGACACGCCAGGGACTGGGCCTTGGCCTGGAGGATCACAGAGGAGCATGCAAAGACGACATGGAGGTTGAGTCTGAGGCAGGGGGCTCTAATAACTCCCCTGACCAGTTTGACTGCACCACCTCAGGCTTAGTTGGGCCGGGCTCCAGCTGTGGACAGGGTGGACTGGGGCTCTTCAACCTCACAGAGGCATCCTCCAGTGGCTCTGCCTCGAGTACTAACATCCCAGCCTCTGGCCCGGCCAGAAACCCCAGGGACAACAATCTGCGCAAGAAGAAAGCAGCCAATCTCAATAACATCATCCACAGGCTGGAGAAGGCTGCCAGCAAAGAGGATCCCTCAGAGTGGGAGTTCTAGTTCCCCCTGACCATCCTTCATCCCTCTTGTCTCATAACCTCACGACCTCTTACCTTGGACCCCTCCTGCTCTGTTCCAGTTGGAGAGCGGACACAGCCAAAGTCAAGCTCAGCAGCCATTTTTATTACATAGAAGCTTTCCTGAAAAGAGGAAAGAAACAAAGAGTGGTTGGCAAAACCCTTAAAAAGAAGATTTACTGAAAATCCTAGAAGAACAAAATAAGAGAACTTACGTGTCTCTGTGTTTTTTTTAAACTGAGTTTTGTTTTTGTACTGAGAAAAGCACTTAGCCGTCCTGCTGGCCTCCGGCCCTGCTGTACCTCCCCCTATCACCAGCCACTGGT